>NW_006408644.1:7117624-7131062 GCF_000296735.1 Chrysochloris asiatica | reverse complement strand
GCTACCTCTTGAAATGGTTTGAATATTGGCCACTTCTTTTTTGGTAGAGTGCTCTATGTATTCTTTAAATCTTCTTTTGATGCTTTCTGCATCATTCAATATGTTGCCCATAGAATCCTTCTATATTGCAACTTGAGGCTTGAACTTTTTCTTCAGTTTCCTCAGCTTGAGAAATGCTGAGCATGTTCTTCCCTTTTTATTTTCTAACTAAAGATCCTTGCACATTTTGTTATAATATTTGACCTTGTCTTCTTGAACTGCTCTTCGAACATTTCTATTTAACTCTTTTACCTCCTCATTTCTTCCATTTGTGTTAGCATCTCTATGCTGGAGAGCAAATTTGAGTCTCTTCTCACATCTACTTTGGTCTTTTCCTTCTTAATGAATTTTTGCTTTCTTCCTGTATGATGTTCTTCTTTTTTAAAAAAAAATGTTTTATTGTGAATTATGTGATAGTTTACATGGGAGAACATTATTAGCTTTACATTCATTCTACTGTAATAATTACAATCCCCTCCATGCGTCATCAAACAACCAAAGGGTACATCCCTCAAGCCTGCCCATCAGTAGTCAGCACACAGCCACTCTTCCTCTCTGGGTCTAGAGTTCCCAGCCACTCCATCTCTCCACGTCATTGTCTCTGCCTCCATCTGGTCTCACTTCTTCTCTGGGTAGTGTCCCGCACTCTGCTCTTCTTCCTTGATGGTCCCAGAGACCTCCACTCTCAGACTGCAAAGTCAACCACTCCCCTCCTTTTGCTACAAAATGCTGTATGATGTTCTTGATGTCATCCCACAACTCTTCTGGTCTTTGGTCTTTGATGTCTAATGCATCAAATCTGTTCTTGAGATGATCTCTAAATTCAGGTGGGAGATGTTCAAGGTACTATTTTGGCTCCCATGGACTTGTTTTAATTTTCTTGCATATGAACAATTGATGGTCTTTTCCTCAGTCTGCCCTGGCCTTGTTTTGGCTGAAGATATGGAGCTTTTCCACCATCTCTTTCCATAGATGTAGTCCATTTGTTTTCTGGTGAGGTTTTATGTTGTTTAAAAAAGGTATTCACAATGAAGAAATCATTGGTCTTGCTAAATTCTACAATGCAGTCTCCAGCATCTTTCTATCACCAAGGCCATATTTTCCAACTACTGATCTTTCTTCTTTGCTTATAACCTTTGTACTTTGTATTTCAATCACCAGGAATTAGCAACATCTTCTTTTTTTTTTTTTTTTTTTTGCTCTTCAACACTTTATTATTATTATTTTTCTTAAATATTTTATTGTGAATTATGTGATAGTTTACATGGGAGAACATTAATTTTACATTCATTCTATCATATATCGTCTCATTGCCATGCTTACAATCCCCTCCATGCAATCCTTCCCCCGTACCTCCCAGGTCTTCAGCACACAGTTGCTCTCCCTCTCTGGATCTAAAGTCTCCAGCTGCTCCATTGCTCCACGTCATCATCTTTGGCTCCATTTCAGGCATCATTGCTTCTCTGGGTAGGGTCCCGCTCTCTGCTCTTCTCCCTTGATGGTCCTAGGGACCTCGGCTCCTAGACTGAAAAGTTAATCACTCCCCTCCTTGCTATAAAACGTCTATTTTTACATTTCCGACTCTCACAATCAGTCCTGATAACAATTATTCACGATTGTATCACAAGAGACTTATCAACATATCTTGATTGTATGTTTGATCAGTTTCAGACTGAAGATGTAGGCAGAATTCTTGGATGTCATCATCACTGGCTTTAGTGGTTGGTGGGTAAATTTGAATAATAGTGGTATTAATTGGTGTTCCTTGTGTTTTTGTTGTTAAATGCCACTGAGTCTTTTCTGACCCATGGCAACCCTGTAGAAGGTTTCTGAGGAGCAACTGGTCAGCTTCAACCACCAATCTTGTGGTTCAAACCAACTTTTCAGTCCAGTGCATTAACCCACAGTGCCACACCAGGACTCTGGTCTACCTTGTAGGGGTATGATTACTATCCTATCACAGACAGCACTGTACTTAAAGACATATCTTGATATATTTTTTTTTATGATGACCGTGACACCATTCTTTTTCAATTCGTCCTTCCCAGCATAGTAGACCATGTGATTGTCAGATTCAAAATGACCAATATCAATCCATTTCAGCTCACTAATGCCTAGGACATCGATGTTTATGTGTTCCATTTCATTTTTGAGCATTTTCAATTTTCCTGGCTTCATTCCATGTTCTGATTATTAATGGATATTTACAGCTGTTTTTCTTCATTTTGAGTTGTGCCTCATCAGCAAATGAAAGTTATGAAAACTTTATTCCATTCACGTCATCACAGTCAACTCTACTTTGAGGAGGCAGCTCTTCCCTAGTCATATCTTGAATTCCTTTCAGCCTCGGAGGTTTGTTTTCCCATACTGTATCTGACAATATTCTAGTGTTCTTATCATATTTCAATATTCTGGTTCTGATAGTGTTCAACTGCTATTCACATGGTTTTCAGTGAATAGCTATTTGGAAGTATTCCACCTCTCTTTCTTCATAGTCCATCTTCATCTGACAGTTCAGTGGAAACCTGTCCACCGTGGGTGACCCTGCTGGTATTTAAAATACCCTGTGGCATAGCTTCCAGAATTACAGCTATATGCAAGTCACCATAGTATGACAAACTGACAAATGAGTGGTGCTACCTTGGGCTAGGCAACAGCAAATCTGTACCGTTGTATCAACTTGAATGTGTGTGACTCAGTCATCAGCAAAATTGTGAAGTAAGCAAAATTATTTTTGGATCCTTGCCTGTCCTCAGCCTTTTGACCTGTAGTGACTTGATGTCTCAGAGTCCTCTGAATACTTTAACATGTCTTTGTTTTCCTGATTACAATTTTTGGTTACCTTTTGCATGATTTCATTTTTCAGAGACAAATGAATCTCATAGATGGATTTGTAATCATATGAGTCTAAATTTATTTAATTTGTTTATATTTTGCCTGTTTCCAATGAATATATTTGCATTTAACAGAGTTTTTTTTCCATTTTTTTCTAAGTTTTTATTGTGAATTGAGTGACAGTTTACATGGGAGAACATCAGTTTTACACTCATCATTTCATTGTAATGATTACAATCTCCTCCATGCATCATCATTAAACAGTATTTGCTTCTATTCCCTCTGTTTTTTTGTTTTTTGTTTTGGGATGAACACAAAAACACTAAGGAATATATATAATCATTTAAACAACCAAAGGGCACATTCTGCAAGCCTGCATCCTGGCTGCTAGCACACAGCCTTTCTCTTTCCATAAGTCTAGAATCTTCAGCTGCTCTCTCTCTCCATGTCCTCATCTCTGCCTCCATCTCTGGTGTCGCTGCTTCTCTGGATAGGGTCCCACATTCCACTCATGGTCTTCTCCCTTGATGGTCCTAGGGTCCTCTGCTCCTGGACTGTAAGATTAACTACTATTCCTTTTTGTTATGAAACTTATACTTTTACAATTGTGACAGTTGCGATTAGTCATGATGACAATTACTCACTATTGAATCATAAGAATCGTGTCTCCATCTCCTTTCACCAGACCTGTCTAGACAAGATGAAGAATATTCAGTGAGGATTCTACCTTTCCCCGCACACTCTGAAACTAAACTCCCTCTTGAAAACTTGTAAGCCAGTCATTTCATGCCTTTATTGCCCCCTCCCCTCTATTTTAGGTAGCCAATGTTTAACAGAGATTTTGAAAGACAGTGACAATACAAAAGAGATAATTCTAATAATAAGAAGTTTAAACACTGTGACAGGTTCTTAGATATAGGATTGCCAACTGCCTCCATCAGCATGTCTTCCTGCATTTTTTCCTTAGTAACAGAATCTGGATTCCATTTTAAAATTTATCTTATTATTTTTGTGTGTGTCATTGAGTCGTTTCTAACTCATAGCTTCCCTGTATAGTGTTTCCAATGCTATAAATCTTTTTGGGAGCAGAAAGCCTCACCTTTCTCCCATGGAGCCACTGTTGGGCAAGAACCATCAACCTTATGATTCACAGTTCAGTGCTTATTCTACAGAGTCACCACACTCCCTTGAGATGATAATTCACCCAGAAAATACGCTGTTTCCGGTTTCCTTTGCAGCTATATGCGCTCCTGTGATTAAGTTCTAGCTTATTTCACATAAACAGAAGTCTCCCTAAATGATATTGTTGTTGTTGAGTGCCGTCAAGTCAGTTCAGACCCACAGCAACCTTATATAGGGTTTCCGTGAAGTGGCTGGGGAGCTTGAACCCCTGACCTTGTGGAGCAAACTGACTTTGCAGTCCAGCACATTAACCCATAGCACCACAACAGGACTCCCTAAAAGACAGAAGTGGTCTTTTGTCCTTCTCTCCAGCTTCTTCCTGATGCAAATCTGGAATGTGGACATACTGACTAGAGCTAGAGTTATCTTAGAACATGAGTTGATCTTAAGAATGGAGGTCTGAAAGATAGGTGCATGGATCACTTGGCTAAAATACCTGGACTACCTATTTATACCTTGTTTAAATTATTGTCATTTTTGAGATTCCTGTTATATGCAGCTGAACTTGATCTTAAGAATTACTGTTATTGTTAAATGCCATCAAGTTGGTTCCAACTCACAGTGACCCTGTATAGGTTTTCCAAGGAGCAGTTGGTGGGTTTGAATAATCTACCTCACAATTAATAGTCCAGTGTTCATTCCACAGTACCATACAAGGACTCCAATAAGACAAATGTATTACAGAAATATTGCAGCATCTCTCAGCATAAATGGAAAGCTGATCCTGAAAAAAACCATTGCTGTTGGTTTCTGAAAGAATTCTCTCTCTCTCTGCTCTGAGAGTACATGGAAAATTTTACTCTCCTTAAGAATCCTTTGAAAAAGTTCTAGCTCATAATTTCTTAATTGCTTAGAGAGTATAGATCTTATCATGCCAAATATGTTGTGAATAACTAGGTGTCAAAGAGAATAACTGACTATCTGCCATGCAACACCATCTTGAAGAGCACTGAGTTCTTCATATAATGTTGTAACAGTTACCCTAAATGGACTATACCCTGGTAAATAGGGACTCTCAGAGACAGAAGTAGTTTGGAGGAGCAGGACATGTAAAAGGTCAACCACAAACCATTCTGATATGATCATGATATAATTTAGTGTAACCAAATAGTCAAAGGCTATTATTGTCAACATGGGGGTTAATATCACCATGGTTCATCAGACAAAAAATACTAGAGTAATATAGCTGCATAAGAGACAAATTTCCACTCTCCTCAAGGGTCTGAATTTCAGAGGACACAGGTGAATTTGTAAGTCCCCTTGCCACATGAGCCTCTTGACAAAATAAGCAAATTCAGATCCCTGTTTTCTATTTCCAGATAATTACATTGCAGCTTTTTACTATCTACTTTAGCAACTCAACTGTGGGTGAGACTTGGACTCTAAATCCCCTGGCCTCCGCAGGTGTCTTGCTCTTGGCTTACTGATGACTAATGTGGGAGTGAGCCTGAATTGTGTTTTAGTAGCCACCCTCTCTGTAAGTAAGACCAGTAGAAATACTGCTGTCAGTGGAAAATTCAAAGTGGCAAATGATAGCATCAGCAGGGAAGGATAAATATAAACAATATATTAATATCACGGCCAGACAGAGATCATCTTAGCATTATGGAGCTCAGTTATTTTTTTGTGTGTGTATGTTTTGGTTGAGGGATTTATTGTGGCTTGGCCTGTTTCCCTTGGCTCAATCTGCTTTTCTTTTTGTGCCCTTTTAGCAACAAAATGAATGGAAGAAAAGATAGGCAAATGGAACTCAAGTTTCAAAGCAGTAAATAGATTGGTGACTAAACCACTAATCAGGCTACAAATGCCAGAATTGAATATTGATCTAAATAAAGTATCAATGCAGTTATTGGGTAAGTAAATTTCATGTGAATTGGTTAAAGATACACGAGTAGACCTAGAAACAAGAGTTTGGAATGGTCAGGAACTTTGTATTTTGTGTGTGCATTCATATCTGATTTTTTACACGGTGTCACTTTTCTTTCTTTTTAGGGAATAGCATGTTGTCAGCAAAATTAATCTCCAGAATGAAACTTCTTAAAAAAAAAAAAAAAAAAAAGAAAAAGTAAAATGAAATAATTTTTAAGGGTATAAACAAAATAGATCCATGCATTTCCTAACAGCTTGATGAGAAAGTTCATATTTATTTCAGCAAATTTTCAGCATTAGACTTTAGGAGCCAAAATGACAGTTTTGGACTTAGCTAGACAGTAAGTCTTATACATAAAGACTCAAAATAGATTTCCTTTGCCCCTAATTCTGCCAAAGAGCCATTTTAGGTGTGCAGGACGGCGCTGAGCACACTAATACATAGTGCCCTTATGCTGAGTGAGAGCAATGAATGGCTTCACCTCACCGACTTTTCTTGATTAGAATTTAGATCCCCAAAGAATCTGAAAGGTAATATGATATTTCTTGTCATTTCACAGCAGATGTGTTTGTTTCCTTTTTTTCCATTTTTTAAAGACATAATTCATTGAAAATTGAGGAGAAAATGCAAAACCTCCATTTGTATAATGGAAATAGATAACCGAGTTATGGGCAATCATTGACGCTTTTGATCACTCTGGAATTAAAGGAATTCCTGATACTTGTAGAAATTGACTGTGTCAAAAGATGAGGAATGCAAAAGTGCATTTAAATAAGGTAAGAACTTTCATTTCAAATTTGAACAGAACTCAAGGCCAACATTTCAGTAATAATATTCTGAAGGGCTTTGCAGTTGTATTCTACTATTGTCTCCTATTCTACCTTCTTCCCTTGCTTCTTCATCCTTGCCTCTAAGAAGGCAATAAAAAAAAAAAAAAGCATTTAAGGGTTTACCTCTATGCTTCAGATGCTGTACTACATTCTGGAAAGAGCAAAATAGGAAAGATTATAGGTCCTCTTCTTTGAGAACTTGCAGGATAAAATCATACATAAAGTGTATGTGCACTGAATAATATATTAATTAATACAAGCATAATGAAAGATTTAGGTTTCTTGTTTAGGCAAGAAGAAAATAAGATTATATAATCTCTTTAAATCAGTGAGATATAGCTCTGTGGAGGGGATGGACAAATAGAGCATGAAGCGAAGATGCATAAGATAAGTGACGAGGGTGTGTAGGTCAGTGGGAGGAGAAAAGGGGTATGAGGTGGTTCAGAATGGTTTTAGGAAAAACTTTCTGAACGTAGGGTAGGCCTGATAATGTAAAAGTAGCTGTTATAATCTCTCAGGGAAAGGAATGGCATTAATAAAACCTATAGTGAAAAATAAACTTTTTGTAAAAGCATCAATGTTAACTTCAGTCTACAACCAGAGAACTTCAGCAGGAGGGAGGTTATAACAGGTATGCTAAGAAGTAACCTGAGGCCTGGACCATGAACAAAACTGAGGGATGGTTTAGGAGGGAAAGTCAGTAGTATTGTAAGAGATTGAAGTGGAGGACAGGGATAAATTGGAGGACTCTGACTTGGAAGGTCAGAATTACTTTGGTGTTGCTCTTTGTGATGGGGAAGCTGGATTTAGGCAAGAAGAGAGGCAGCTCTAGCTTCAATGTGGTTGATCAAGTAAAGCATAAAGACTTAAATTAGGGGTTGTCTACTAACAAAGACACAAAAAGTTCCTGCTGCACAGGAACTTTTTAAAGTGTTGAAGAGCAGAGATGTCAGCTTGAGGACTAGGGTGCGCCTGACCCAGGCCATTGTGTTTTCAATAGCCTCATATGGATGCAAAAGCTGGACAGTGAATAAGGAGGATCGTAGAAGAATTGATGCCTTTGAGTTGTGGTGTTGGAGGAGAATACTGAAAGTGCCATGGACTGCCAAAAGAACCAATACATCTGTTTTGGAAGAAGTGCAGCCAGAGTGCTCCTTGGAGGCCAGGATGGCTAAGCTTCGTCTCTCCTACTTTGGACATATTGTCCGGAGGAAACAATCGGTGGAGAAGGATGTCATGCTGGGTAGGGTGGAGGGTCAGAGAAAAAGAGGAAGACCCCCAATGAGATGGATCAGCCAGGTGGCATCATTGATGGACTCAAGTGTGGCAGCGGTAGTGAGGTTGGCCCAGGATCGAACATTGTTTCGTTCTGCTGTGCATGGGGTTGCTATGAGTCGGTTCCGACTCCATGGCACCTGACAACAACAACAACAACAACTAACAAAGGATGAAATAATCTTTTCTCCTTTTCCAACCTGACTTGGGCCTAAATTGAAGGGACAGACTAGTGCACTTGGATTTGTTTGCTTGTGGTTTTGTTTTATTTTGTTATTGTTGCTAAGTGCCGTCAGGGCAGTTCTGACCAACAGCGACCCTGTACAGGGTTTCTGAGGAGCAGCTGGTGAGCTTGAACCACCGACCTTGTGGTTCAAACTGTCTTTGCAGTTCAGCGCATTAACCCAAGTGCCGCACCAGGACTCCTAAGTATGAGATAATCTGAATGTGTCCTTAAGGACACCTTTTGATTAATTAATTAATTAATTATAATCTCATAGTCAGCCTCATTAAAAGACAAAACAAATAACACTCACTGTCATTATGTCAATCCCAACTCATAGGGACACTGTAGGACAGAGTAGAAGTGCCACTTAGAGTTTCCGAGGTTGTAAACATTTACAGGATCAGACAGCCTCATCTTTCTCCCATGGAGCAACTGGTGGATTTGAACTGTCACCCTTGCAATTAGCAGCCCAAAGTTTAACCCACAGCACCACCATGTTTTTGTTGTTGTTAAGCATATATGAGTCCTGGTGTGGTGCTGTAGAATTAGCACCAAGGTCAGTTTGACCTCAGAGTAGTCAGTTCAAACCCACCAGCCACGTCTCAGAAATCCTATTTAGAGCTATGAGTCAGAAGCGACTCAAAGGCACTTAACAGCATACACATGCAACCACACACACTTGTTGTCTAGTCAATTCCAACTTGTGGTGATCCCATGTGTGTAAGTAGAGCTGTGATCCATAGGGTTTGAATCACTTGATGATGCAAATGATTAACTCACTCAGTTGCTAACCAAAGATTTAGGGGTTGAATTTACTCAGATAAGCCTCTAAAGAAAGGCTTGGGATCTACTTCTGAAAAATCAGCCATTGAAAACCCTATGGAGAACAGTTATACTCTGACATACTTGAGGTCACCATGAGTCAAACTCAAGTAGACAGAGCAACTGCTTTTATTTCCATATTTATGTGTTGTCATGAAGTGCAATCGAGTCAGTTTCTACTCATAGCAACCCTGTATAGGATATTCAAGGAGCGGCTGGTGAGTTTGAAATGCCAATCTTGTGGTTCAAACGGACATTGCGGTCCAGTACAAATTTAAAACAACAACAAAACATATATAGTTCATTACTTTTCTGTAAGTTTGTTATATTGTGGCGACTTGCATATTATTGTGATACTGGAAGCTATGCCACCAGTATTTTAACTGCCAACAGGGTCATCCCTGGTGGACAGGTTTCAGCAGAGTTTTCCAGACTAGGACAGACTAGGAAGAAGGAGAGGAGAATGACTTCCGAATGTTTAGACACTGAAAACCTTATGAATATGGCAGAACATTGTCAGATATAGTGCTGGAAGATGAAAAAATTATGAACAGCACCAGAATATTTTCAGATATAGTGCCGGAAGATGAGCCCTTCAGGCTAGTCATGTCTCCTCAAAGTAGAGTTGACCATGATGACATGAATAGAGTAGAGCTTTCAGGACGTTCATTTGCTGGTGAAGAAAAACTCAAAACGAGGAGATGCAGCTGCAAACATCCATTAATAATGAGAACATGGACTGTACTAAGAATGAGTCTAGGAAAACTGGAAGTTGTAAAAAACTAAATGGAATGCATAAAGATCAATATCTTTATGATATCTTTATGAGCTGCCAATACCAATACATGGACTGGTAATTGGCCATTTTGAATCAGATAATCACATGGATCTATGCCAGGAAAGACAAAATGAAGATGAATGGTGTTTTATTCATCATCAAAAAGAACATTTCAAGATCTATCTTGGAGTACAATGCTGTCTCTGATAGGATGTTATCCAAATGCCTATAAGAAAGACAAGTCAATACCTCTATTATTCAAATTTATGAACCAACCATTAAAGCCAGTGATGACGAAATTGAAGAATCTACCAAATTCTTCAGCCTGAAATTGATCAAACATATATCAAGATGTATTGATGGTTACTGGTGATTGGAATGCAAAGGTTGGAAACAAAGAGGAATGACCGGTAACTGGAAAATATGGACTTGGTGATAGAAATGATGCTGGAGATTGCATGATAGAGTTTTTCAAGATCAATGACTTATTCATGGAAAATACTTTTGTAAAACAACACAAAAGGCAACTATACACAGGGACCTCAGTAGATGGAATACACAGGGATCAAATTGACTATATCAGTGGAAAGAAATGGTGGAGAAACTCAATACCATCAAACAAGGCAGGGGCAGACTGTGGAACAAGTACATGACAGCCAAAATATGACCTTGAATATATCCCATCTGCATTTAGAGACCATTTCAAGAACTTTGATATATTAGATACCAATGACCTAAGACCATAAGAGCTGTGAGATGGCATCATGAATACAACACAGGAAAAAAAGGAAAAGGTAATTACAAAGACAGGAAAGAAAGAAAAGATAAAAGTGGGTGTCAGAAGAGACTGAAATTTGCTCTTCAGCATAGAGATACTAAAGTGAATGGAACAAATGAGAAAGTCAAAAGCTAAACAGAAAATTTCAAAGGGCAGCTTGAGAAGACAAAGTAGAGTATTATAATGAAATGTACAAAGACATGGAGTTAGAAAATCAAAAGGGAAGAATATGCTTAGCATTTCTCAAGCTGAAAGAACTGAAAAAAAAAAAAAATTTCCAGCCTAGAATGGCAATATTAAAGGTTCTATGGACAAAATATCAGAAAACATCAAAAGAAGATGGAAGGTATATATACAGAGTCATTGTAACAAAAAGAAATGGTCTATTCCAACCATTTCAAGAGGTAGCATATGATCAAGAACTGATGGTACTGAAGAAAGAAGTCAAAACGGCACTGAAGGCATTAGTGAAAAACAAGGCTCTAGTAATTGTTATTGTTGTTGTTGTTACATATTGTCCACTTGATTCTGACTCATAGCAATCCTATGTGCAACAAAACAAAACACTGCTTGGTACTGTGCCATCCTCACAATTGAGCCCGTTGATGCTGCCACTGTGTAAATCCATCTTGTTGGGGATCTTCCTCTTTTTCATTCACTCTCTACTCTTCCAAGCATGATGTCCTTCTCCAGGAAGTGGTCCATTCTGACAACATGTCTGAAGTATGAGAGAAAAAGTCTTACCATCCTGGCTTATAAGGAACATTTTGGCTGTACTTCTTTCACCACAGATTTGTTTGTTCTTCCTGCAGTCCATGGTACTTTCAATATTCTTCTCCAACTTTAATAACTCAAATGCATTGATTCTACTGTGGTCTTTCTTATTCATTGTCCAACTTTCACATGCATATGAAGTGGTTGAAAACACTATGACCTTGATCAGACCCACATCACTCTTCAAAGTGATATCTTTGCTCTTGAACACTTTAAAGCGGTCTTGTGTAGAAGGTTTGCCAATGCAATATGTTGTTTGATTTCTTTCTTTTTTTAAGCATTTATTGTGAACTGAGTGATAGTTTACATGGCAGAACATCAATTTTGCGCTCAACCTATCATATTTTGTTTCATTGCAATGATTACAATCCCCTCCATGCATCATCCATTAACAATATCTGCTTCTATTCCCTCTGTTTTTTTTTTTTTTTTTAATGTACACAAAAACACTCAAGAATATATAATCATTTAAATAACCAACGGGCACATACTGCAAGCCAGCCTTCTGGATGCCAGCATACAGCCTTTCTCTTTTAATCAGTCTAGCATCCTCAGCTGCTCTATCTCTCCATGCCATCACCTCTGCCTCCATATCTGGTGTTGCTGCTTCTCCAAATAGGGTCCTGCATTCTGCTCATGCTCTTCTCCCTTGATAGTCTTAGGGTCCTCTTCTCCTGGAATGTAAGATTAACTGCTCGCCCCCCCCCCTTTTTGTTACACAACTTCTGCAGTTGTGACAATTGCAATTGGTCATGATAACAATTACCCACTATTGAATCTCCTTTCATCCAGACAAGATGACAATTATTCAGTGGGATTCTAGCTTCCCTCTCACACTATAATACTAAATTCCCTCTCAAAAACTTGTAAGCCAGCCACTATGTGTCTTTATAGCCCCTGCACCCCCCCAACTTTTAGGTAGCCAATGTCTAAGTTGCCCTATCAACCCTATGTACAGATGGGATAGGCTTGATCCTTGATTTGAAGACTCCTCCCTTTTGGTTGGTATCTTGAGCTACTACATACATCCATAAGGATAGGTCAAATTCATCAAATTGTAGCAAATTTCTTTATCTTCCTCTAGTCAAGTTCTGATCATCAAGCCGTCGAAGCTAGGTCAAATGGGTGCCATCTGCAAGTTTGGGTGTTCTTGTGCATCTCCCCTCACTTCATATCAGCTGTAAGCTTTACCTTCAGCTCTCGGTTTCCATAGCTAGGTCATTGTCCATGGGCTCAGGAGTTCCCAAGTCTCTCCAAACATCGGGCCAACCAGCCCTCTCCTCTCTCTCATTTCAATGTCAACAAGAGTCTACGGAACGTGGTCGAACTCGGCCCATATCTTCATTACTGCCTTTCCCTCACTTCCACTAACATGCAAACCAATGTGGTCACCAGTGAGCTTACATGCCTGCTCATGTGTTCCCTTTGAGTTTCAGTCTTGGATGGGGGTTTGTCCTGAAGGAACTTGATTGCTTGCCTTGATGGCTCCCCAGCGAACAGCTTGCTAGTTCTTGTAATGGCCAAACAGACTGACATTTTTGTTTTTTCCTGCTGGTCTTTTCTTTCAGGAAGTATCTTCTGTTCATCTAGCCATTCCAGGCTGGTCTACATGTCCTTTCAAATGGGAATGTTCCACCTCAGAAGGTTCTGAATGGGGCTCAGGATTTCACCTAAGGTCCTCCACACTATAATGACTCCAAAAGAAGCCTATTTCACTGGGAAAGTTCTAGAACTCCTTTAAGTTATAGGCTCGAAATGGGCTTGCAAGCTTTCTGTAATAATACTAAGGGAAACCAATATTCATAAGACAGTAAAGCATATTAACATTCCCCCCCCCCCTTTTTGACCCATTCAGAATATGCCTTGATCCCTGTATCACAGAGCCCTATTGTTCCAAGGTTGAGCATACATCACTTTTTTTTTTTTTAATTAAATGTTTTTATTTTGCATTGAGTGAAAGTTTACAGGGCACATCATCAGCTTCACATTCAACCATTCATATAGCTTGTTTCATTACATTGATTATTAT
>NW_006408644.1:7108473-7109871 GCF_000296735.1 Chrysochloris asiatica | reverse complement strand
TGGGAGGTTCAACTCTCGAGCTTCCCCTCCCCGATCCCGGACCCCCTACTCACGAGCACCGCCTGGCCACCCTGGCAAACCGGAACTCTCCATACATCACTTTTTAACCCATGCACCCCACCTAAGTGTTTCCATATTGACCCTTTTCTTCCACCACTTTCCCATTCTTGTATATTACCTTCCCCTTCCTTGTATATTGCCCTCCCCAACACCTGAGCTGTGATGTGACTATCCCCTAACCTATGCTCTACCATCACCTCCCTCTCATCCCTGGTAATCAGCAAATATATATATATATATATATATAAGTATGGGTATCTTTACTTAAGTTTTTACAATAATGGTCTTATGTAATATTTGTCTTTTTGTGATTGACTAATTTCACTCAGCATAATGTCCTCATTTCGTCCATGTTATGCAGTGCTATGCAGCTTTATTGTTATTCTTCAAGGTAGCATAATATTCCATTGTGTGTTTGTACCAAAGTTTGTTTATCCATTCTTCCATTGATGGGCACTTAGGCTATCTCCATCTTTCTGCTATTATGAATTGTTGTTGTTAGATGACATCGAGTCGGTACCGACCCATAGTGACCTTATGCACAGCAGAATGAAACACTGCCCGATCCTGGGCTAACCTCACTATTGTTGTCACGCTTGAAGCCATCGATGCTGCCACTTGGCCAATCCATCTCATTGGGGGTCTTCCTCTTTTTCCCACTGAATAATTGTCATCTTGTCTGGATGAAAGGAGATGGAGATAAGATTCTTTTGATTCAATAGTGAGTAATTGTTATCATGACCAATTGCAATTGTCACAACTACAGAAGTTGTGTAACAAAAAGGGGAGAGTAGTTAATCTTACATTCCAGGAGAAGAGGACCCTAAAACTAACAAGGGAGAAGCTCATCTGAAACACGATATCCTTCTCCAGTGACTGCTCCCTCCTGAAAATATGTCTGATGTATGAGAGACGAAGTTTGGCCATCTTGGCCTCTAAGTAGCACTCTGGCTGCACTTCTTCCAAAATGGATCTATTTGTTCTTTTGGCAGCCCATGGCACTTTTAATATGCTCCTCCAACACCATGACTCAAAGGCATCAATTCTTCCACGATCTTCCTTATTCAATGTCCAGCTTTCGCATGCCTATGAGGTTAATGAAAACACCATGGCTTGGGTCAGGCGCACCTTAGTTGTCAAGCTGACACCTTTGCTCTTCAATACTTTAAAAATGTCTTGTGCAGCAGATTTGCTTAATGCAATACGTCGTCTGACCTCTTGACTGCTGCTTTCGTCTTCCGTAAGTGTTGATAGTTTATCCAAGAAGAATGAAGTCCTTGACAACTTCAATCTTTTCTCCGTTGATAAGAATGTTGTTTATTGGTCCAGTGGTGAGGA
>NW_006408644.1:7102168-7106955 GCF_000296735.1 Chrysochloris asiatica | reverse complement strand
CTGTCTAAAGAAGGTGTTTGAAATGAACAAATCATTGGTTTTGCAGAATTCTATCATGCATTCTCCAGCATCATTTCTATCACCAAGGCCATATTTTCCAGATCTTTGCTTCCAACCTTTGCATTCCAATCACCAGTAAAGAGCAATACATCTTGATTGCATGTTTGATCGATTTCAGATTGAAGAAGTTGATAGAATTCTATTTCATCCTCACTGGCTTTAGTGTTTGGTGCATAAATTTGAATAATAGTGGTATTAACTGTACTTCCCTGTAGGCTCATGGATATTATCCTATCACAGGCAGTGGTGTACCTCATGACTGATCTGGATATGTTCTTTTTGACAATGAATGCAACACCTTTCCTCTTCAATTTTTCATTTCTAGCATAGTAAGTCATATGGTTGTCAGATTCAAAATGGCCAATATCAGTCCATTTCAGCTCACTAATGCCGAAGATATCAATGTTTATGCATTCCATTTCATTTTTGATAACTTCCAATTTTCCCAGATTCATACTTCGTACATCCCATGTTCTGATTTTCAATGGATGTTTATAGCTGTTTCTCTTCATTTTGAGTTGTGCCCTATCAGTAAATGAAAGCCCTGCGGGCTTTTCTCCCACGAGCTTTATTCCATTCACGTCATCATGGTCAACTCTACTTTGAGGAGGCAGCTCTTCCCCCATTGCATTTTGAGTGCCTTCCAACCTGAGGGGCTCATTTTCCGGCATTATATCTGTTATTCATAAGGTTTTCAGTGACTAAATATTCGGAAGTAATTCGTCACTCTTTCTTCCTAGTCTGTCTTTTTCTGGAAGCTCATCTGAAACCTGTCCACCATGGGTGACCCTGCTAGTTATTTAAAATACCGGTGGTATTGCTTTCAGAATCACAGCAACTCAGAAGCCCCCATAGTACGACAAACTGACAGATGAGTGGTGGCCGTTTTAAGTGGAAACTGTCTATTATGAATAGAGCTATGTTAAACATTGGTGTGCATATATCTACTCATGTTCTGACTCATATTTCTTGTGGATATTCATCAAGTAGAGGAATATATCTACTCGTGTTCTGACTCATATTTCTCGTGGATATGCATCAAGTAGAGGAATTGCTGGATCATAAAGTATTTGTATTGCCAACTTTATGAGGAAGTGCCATACTTTTCTCCAGAATGGTGGGACCATTTTACATTCCCATCAGCAATGTAGGAGAGTCCCAGTCTCTCCACATCCTCATCAACATTTATTGTCCTCTGCTTTTTGGAATTTTGCTGTTATTGCTGATATGAGAGGATATCTCATTGTAGTTTTGATTTGCATCTTTCTAATGGCTAATGATCACAAACATTTCTTCATATGTTTGTTGGCTGCCTGAATGTCTCCTTTGGTGAAGTGCCTGTCCATGTCCTTTGCCCATTTTTTAATTGGGTTATTTATCTTATCTCTTGTAGAGGTGATGCAGTTTACTATAGATTTTAGAGATTAGTCCCTTGTCTGATAAGTCATTGCAAAAGACGTTTTCCAATTCTGTGGGCTCCCTTTTTACTCTTTTGGTGAAATCTTTTGATACATATAAGTTTCTAAATTTTAGTATGTCCCAATCATCTGTTTTGTCTTCTTTTGTTTGTGCAATTATCTCAATGTTAGGTAATATATGTGTGCCTTGTATTAGAGCCCTTAAATTTGTCCCTATTTTTTTTTACTGATGACCTTTATAATTCTAGGATTAACATTTAGGTCTTTAATCCATACTGAGTTGATTTTTGTATATAGTATGAAATAAAGGTCTTATTTCATTGTACCAGTACCCTGTTCTTTTTGACCACTGTAGCCATGTTGTAATTTTGAAAACTGGGAGTGAGAAGCTTCCAACTTTGTTCTTCTTAAGCAGTGCTTTGCTTATCCTGGGTCTCTTTCCATTCCATATAAAGTTTGTAATTGTTTTTTTCCATCTCTTTAAAGAATGTCATTGGAATCTGGATTAGGATTGCATTATATGTATAGATTGCTTTGGGTAGTATTGACATTTTCACAATGTTAAGTCTTCCTATCCAGGAGCATGGATTATTCGTCCATTTTTGTAAATCTCTTGGTTTCTTGTAGTAGTGTTTTGCAATTTTCTTTGTATAGGTCCTTTGCTTCATTGGTTACATTTATTCCTAAATGTTTCATACTTTGGTTGGCTATTGTAAATGGTATTGTTTTCCTAACTTCCTTTTCAGTGCTATCATTATTACTATAGAAGAATTTAACTGATTTTTGTATGTTGATCTTGTACCCTGCCACTTTGATGAATCTTCCCAATGAGTTCTAGTAGTTTTTCTACTGAGTCTTTGGGGGTTTCCATGTATAGGATTAAACATTAAACACTAAAGACTGAAGACCAGAAGAGTTGTGGGATGACATCAAGAACATCATACATGAAGAATGCAAAAAGTCATTAAGCAGACAAGAGAGAAGGAAAAGGTCAAAATGGATGTCAGAAGAGATACTGAAACTTGCTCTCCAGTGTAGAGATACTAAAGCAAATGGAAGAAATGAGGAGATGCAAGAGCTGAACAGAAAATTTCAAAGATCAGCTTGAGAAGATAAAGCCAAATATTACAACAAAATGTGCAAAGATCTGGAGTCAGAAAACCAAAAAGGCAATGTTTCATTCTATTGTGCATAATAAGGTCACTATGAATCGGTACCGATTTGATGGCACCTAACAACAACATGTATAGGATCATACCATCCATCTGCAAATAGAGAGAGTTTTACTTCCTCTTTGCCAATTTGGATGCCTTTAGTTTCCCTATATTGCCATACAGTTCTGGGTAAGGCTTCCAACACAATTTCGAATAGGAATGGTGATAAAGGGCATCCTGTCTGGTTTCCATTTACAAAGGGAAGACTTTCATTTTCTCTCCATTGAGAGTCATGTTGGCTGTTGGTTTTATATATATATGCTTTTAACTATGTTGAGGAATTTCCCTTCAATTCCTACTTTGTTGAGTGTTTTTATAGGAATGGATGATGGATTTTGCCAAATGCTTTTTCTGTATCAATTGATATGATCATGTAGTTCTTTTCCTTTTTAAAATTTATATGGTGGATTAAACTGATTGTTTTTCTAATGTTAAACAATCCTTGTATCCCTGATACAAATCCCACTTGGTCATGATTTTTTTTTCAATGTGGTGTTGAATTCTGTTGACTAGGATGTTGTTGAGAATTTTTGCACCTATGTTCCTGAGGGATATTGGTCTATTAGTTCTTTTTCTTTTTAAAATTGATATGGTGGATTACACTGATTGTTTTTCTAATGTTGAACTATCCTTGCATCCCTGATACAAATCCCACTTGCTCATGATTTTTTTATATGGTTTTATGTTTCTGAGGGGTATTGGTCTATAATTTTCTTTCTTAGTGATGTTCTTCCCTGGTTTTGGTGTGAGGGTTGTGCTTGCTTCATAAAATTAGGAAGTTTTCCATCCTTTTCTATATGCTGGAATAATTTGAGTAGAATTGATGACAGCTGTACCCTGAATGTTTGGTAAAATTCACCAGTGAAGCCATCTGGACATGGACTTTTTTTGGTTGGGAGTTTATTGATGACCTGATCAATTTTTTCTTTTGTTATAAGTCTGTTTAAGTTTTCTGCTTCACTCTATGTAAGTTTATGTAGGCTATGCTTTTCTAAAAATGTATTATTCTCCTCTAGATTTTCAAATTTGTTGGAGTATAACTCTTCATAATATTCTGTAATTTTCCTTTTTTATTTCTACTGGTTCTATTGTGACATCACCTATGTCATTTTTTTATGCTTGTGATTTGTGTCTCCTCTCCCTTTTCTTTTGTTAGTTTTGGCAGTGGTTTGTCAATTTTATTAATCCTTTCAAACAACCAGCTTCTTCTTCTTTTAAAGTTTTTATTGTGAATTATGTGTTAGTTTACATGGGAGAATATCAGCTTTACATTCATCCTATCTTATTTGTTTCATTGTAATGATTACAATCCCCTGCATGCATCATTAAACAACCAAAGGATACACCCTGCAAGCCTGCCCCCTGGCCATCAACACGCAGTCCCTCTCCCTCCCTGAGTCCAGAGTCCCCAGCCACTCCATCTCTCCAGGTCATCATCTCTGCCTCCATCTCTGGCATCACTGCTTCTCTGGATAGGGTCCCGCACTCTGCTCTTCTCCCTTGATGGTCTCAGGGACCTCTACTTCTGGACTACAAAATCAACCACTCCCCTCCTTTTGTTAAAAACATCTACTTTTACATTTGCAACACTCACACTCAGTGCTGATAGCAATTATTCACTATTGAACCACAAGAGTCTAATCCCCATCTCTTTTCATCAGCCCCGTCCAGACAGGTTGGAAACCACTCAGTGGAGATTCTACCTTCCCCCACATTTTCTTGAACTGGGCTCCCTCTTGAAAGCTTGTAAGCCTGTCACTTCTTGCCTTTATAGCCCCCTCATTTTGGGTTGGCAATGTCTAAGTTGCCCATCCCTGTTGACCCTGTGTACTGAGGGGGTAGGGATGATCCTTGATGTAAAAATTTGTTGCCTCCTTTGAGCTACTACATCCACAAGCATAAATCAAGTTCATCAAATTGTAGCAGATCACTCTATTTTTGCTCTTATTTCTTCTTCTAGTCGAGTTCTTTGCTATTCATAGAGTTCTCAGAGTTAAGCTCGGGGGAGAAAAGTGCACAGAATCTTCATTTGCTGATGGGCCACAACTCAAGATGAAGAGAAACAGCTGTAAACATCCATTGAAAATTGGAACGT
>NW_006408644.1:7098914-7099663 GCF_000296735.1 Chrysochloris asiatica | reverse complement strand
TGGAGGGTCAGAGAAAAAGAGGAAGACCCCCAACGAGATGGGTCAGCCAGGTCGCATCATTGATGGCGTCAAGTGTGGAAGCGGTGGTGGGGTTGGCCCAGGATTGGACATTGTTTTGTTCTGCTGTGCATGGGGTCGCTATGAGTCGGTTCCAACTCAATGGCACCTGACAACAACAACAAGTCGAGTTCTGATCATCCAGGCATTGAAGCCAGATCATGTTAGTACTATCTGCAAATATGGGTGTTCTTGTGCATCTCCTCTCTCTTTATATTAGCTGGATGCTTTACTCTCCACTCTAATCCTCTGTGGCCATGTCTATGTCTCTGGGCCCAGGAGTCCCCAGATCTTGCCATACTGCTGGCCAACCAGGTCTCAATCTGGATTCACAGGAGTCTGTTGAACGTGGTCAGACTTAGCTCACAACTTCATTGCTGTTTTTCCCCCATTTCTCCTTATTGATGATCAATGTGGTCAGTAGACGACCTGTTTGTGTATTCCCCTTCAGTTTTAGTCTTGGAAGGTGGTTTGCCCTGAGGGGACCTGACCACTTGTCTTGTTGGCTTCTGGACGAACAATTTGCTTGTTCTTGCAGTAGTCAATCAGACTGCCATTATTGTTTTTTATTTTTCCTGCTTGTCTTTCTTTCAAGACATATCTTCTGTTCTTCTAGCTGCTTCATGCTGATCTGCTTGTTCTTTCAAGTTGAAATTTCCCATCTTGATTTGGGATGGGGATCAGGATTCCAC
>NW_006408644.1:7097130-7097774 GCF_000296735.1 Chrysochloris asiatica | reverse complement strand
CCTCTTCACTTTCAGCAAGCAAGGTTGTATCATCTGCATATCGCAGGTTGTTAATGAGTCTTCCTCCAATCCTGATGCCATGTTTTTGTTCACCATAACCCAGCTTCTCGGATTTTTGCTCAGCATACAGGTTGAATAACGTGAACGAATAAAACCCTGTTGAACATCTTTCCTAATTTTAAACCATTCAGTGTTCCCATGTTCTGTTTGAACAACTGCCTGTTTGTCCAGGTACAGATTCCTCATGAGCACAATTAAGTGTTTCGGAATACTCATACCTTTCAATGATGTCCATATTGTCATGATCCACAAAATTGAAAGCCTTTGTATAGTCAATAAAGCACAGGTAAACGTTTTCCTGATATTCTTTGCTTTCAACCAAGATCCATCAGACATCAGCAATTATATCCCTTGTTCTACAGCCTCTTCTGAATCTGGCTTGAACCTTTGGAAGTTCTCTGTCAATGTATGATTGTAGCAGTTTCTGTATTACCTTTAGTAAAACTTTACTCAAATGGGATAGATATCAAAGAGATTGTCCCATGATTTCCGCATTTCCTTGGGTCACCTCTCTTTGGAATGGGCACAAATATGGATCTCTTCCAATCAGTCGGCCAGATAGTTGTCTTCCAAATTTCTTGGCA
>NW_006408644.1:7095326-7095945 GCF_000296735.1 Chrysochloris asiatica | reverse complement strand
TCTGCTCCTGGCCACCAGCTCTTAGTCCTTCTCTTCTTAGTCCATGAATTTAATGTCCTCAGCCCCTACCCCTCTCCTTGCTCCCATCTCTGCCTCCCTCTATGGCGCTGCTGCTTCTCTGGATAAGGTCCCACAATTCTACTTGTGCGTGCCTCTCTTGATTGTCCTAGAGTCCTCTGTTTCTGGACTGTAAGATTAACTACTTCCCTTTTTTTTGTTACAAAACTTCTACCTTTACAATTGTGACAGTCACGATTAGTCACAATAAGTTATTCACTATTGAATCTTACGAATCTTATCGCCATCTCTTTTCACCAGACCCATCCAGACAGGACGACAGCTATTCAGTGGGGACTGTTACTTTCCCCCCATACTCTTAAGCTAAACTCCCTCTTGAAAACTTGTAAGTCAGTCACTTCGTGCCTTTATTGCCCCCTCATTTCAGGTAGCCAATGTCTAAGTTGCCCATTCCTATCTACCTTGTATACAGAGTGGATAGCATTGAAACTTGATTTGAAGACTCTTTCCCTCTCTATTGGTATTTAGAGTTACTACCGCTCTGAGTATAGGTCAGGTTCATCATGAAGATGCATCATCTGTCACTGTAGCTGTTCCAGTC
>NW_006408644.1:7094040-7095226 GCF_000296735.1 Chrysochloris asiatica | reverse complement strand
TTTTGACAACTTCCAATTTTCCCATGTTCATACATTCTATGTTCCAATTTTCAATGGATGTTTACATCTGTTTCTCTTCATTTTGAGTTGTGCCCCATCAGCAAATGAACGTCCCGAGGGTTCTTCTCCCATGAGCTTTACTCCATTCACGTTATCATGGTCAACTCTACTTTGAGGAGGCAGCTCTTCCCCAGTCGCATTTTGAGTACCTTCCAACTAGAGGGGCTTATTTTCTGGCATTATATCTGACAGTATTTCTCTGCTATTCATAACGTTTTCAGTGACTAAATATTCAGAAGTAGTTCGTCACTCTTTCTTCCCAGTTTGTCTTTTCTGAAAGCTCATCTGAAACCTGTCCACCATGGGTGACCCTGCTGGTATTTGTAATTCTGGTGGCATAGCTTTCAGAATCACAGCAACTCACAAGCTACAACAGTAAGACAGTAAGACAAACTGGCTGTTAGGCAAGGGAAACCTAGATTCAAAAAGACAGCCAAGCATCTTAACATTATTTCCCTTCTCTTACCCATTCAAACCATGCCTCAATCCCTGTATCCCAGAGCCCTGTTTTTCCAAGGTTGTGCATACATCAGAACCAGCTTCTTGTCCTATTGATTCTTTCTATAGTTTTTCTGTTTTCTGTATTGTTTATTTCTACTCTAGTTTTTGTTATTTCCTTTCCGCTGTTGACTGTAGGTTTACTCTGCTGATCTGTTTCTAGTTGTTACAGATGTTGTGTTAATGTGTTGATTTTGGTTTCTTCTTTTTGGATGTATATATTTATTGCAATGAATTGTTCTCTCAGCACTGTTTTAGTAGTGTCCCAAGGTTTTTGGTATGCTGTGTTTTCGTTCTCATTTTTTTCTAGGAACTTTGTGAATTCATGTTTTATTTCTTCTACTACTCAGTAGCTTTTCAGCAGGTTGTTATTCAGTTTCCATGAATTTGAATTAATTCCTTGGTCTTCCTATTATTGATTTCTTATTTTATAGCACTGTAATCCGAGAAGATGCTTTGTAGTATTTTTTTCATGTTTTATTGTGGATTATGTGATAGTTTACGTGGGAGAACATTAGTTTTACATTCATCCTATCGTATATCATTTCATTGCTATGGTTACAATCCCTTCCATGCATCATCAACCAACCACCAACCAAAGGGTATACACTACAAGCCTGCCTCCCCC
>NW_006408644.1:7092371-7093664 GCF_000296735.1 Chrysochloris asiatica | reverse complement strand
CCCTTTCAATGTATTGTCCATTTCTGATATTCTATTATTAATCATTTGGACCTCTTTCTGTAGGTTTTGAATTGTTTCCAATGCTGTATCTATCTTATTTTATTGTTCCTGTAGTGCTTTCTTGACTTCTTCCTTATTTTTCTCAACTCCATTGTATAGCATTTTGATACATTTAAAAATATTTTTTTCTGAATTCCTTCTCAAGCATTTCCAAAGCCTGCCCATCTTCCAGTATGGAGTGTAGGTCTCCTTCCAGCTCATTTGCCTCAGTAACTTTATCTCATTTCTGGACATGGGCAGATATGGTTATCTGCTTCTGTTTTTTGGGCATCTTCAGGGGTTATCTGTGGACTTAATACTTAGATGGGCATGTATTTTGGTATTTTTTATGCTTTCTGAATGTCTCCAGGTAGATGTGATCAGGAAATTGGCTTCCCTTTTCACTGTTATTCTTGAGAAATTTCAAGATACCACTGTTTATCATTTTGACATAATTTAGGATTTTAATTTCTGCCTTTTTCCTTTTTTGTCTACTTGTCCTGCTCCACAATCCCTGTTCAGGCCTTTTTTTCTAGTTGCAAACAGTTCAGGGCCGAATGTGGCAGTTTGGTTTTAATTGGAAACTTCACATTGTACTGGTTTTGATCATAGATTGACCTCCCAGATTCTCTGAGTTTGTTGCTATAATTTTGTTCTGTTTTCAACTCCTCCTTCAATCAACTTAATTCTGGGAGGTGATGCCATGTATGTCAATCTCTGGTTGTTGTCTGTTTTTGTTGGTTCTCAGTCCACAGAACTTCCTTTAGGATGTTTAGTGGTGCAGGTTTGGCTTTGGCAAAATCCTTTAGCTTCTGTTTATTCTGGAATGTTTTGATTACACCGTCATATTTGATTTATAGCTTTGCTGGATAAAGGATTCTTGGTTGGCAATTTTTTTCTTTCAATGTTTTATATATGTCTCCCTGTTGTCTTCTTGGTTTCATGGTTTCTGCTGAGAGATCCGAGCTTAATTTGACTTGTTTGTCTTTGTGTATGACACTTCTGTTTTCCTTGGATGCTTTCAGAAATGTCTCTTTATCTTTAATTTTGGAGAGCTTGACAATGATATGTCTTGGTGATTTTCTTTTATGGTCTATCCTTCCTGGAGTTAGTTGAGCTTCTTGAATGTTTATCTTTTCACTTTTCAGGATGTTAGAAAAATTTTCTTCCAGCAGTTCTTCAACTATTTCCTCTGTGGACTTGTGTGATTATTCTTGTTCTGGAATGCCGGTAATTCATAAGTTATTCCTCTTC
>NW_006408644.1:7090581-7092271 GCF_000296735.1 Chrysochloris asiatica | reverse complement strand
TCCAATCAGTTATAGGCAGAAGATGGACTTACAAGCTTTCTATGGTGATGTTTCTGGCTATTCCTTTCTCATCCCCTCCAGTGTCTATTTGATAATATAATGCAAGGAAAACTAAGACTCAAAAGACAGCCAAGCATCTTAACATTATTCCACCTTTTACCCCATTCCAACCATGTTTCAATCTCTGTATCCCAGAGCCCTATTGTTCAAAGGTTGTGCACACATCATTATTTACCTCTGTCTAAGTTAGCCCATGCAAACCTGCCTAATTGTTCTCCCATCTGCTTTGTTCTTTCATTTACCCCTCCCTTCTTGTATATTACCCACCTCCCCAGCACCCATACTCTCCTGTGTCTATTCCCTGCCCTGTGCTCCACCTATCCCTCCCGCCCCTCAACCCCCCATATCCCAGCAACTAGCAAAGAATCCACCCCCCTTTAGTATGGGCTCTTTTTCTTAGTCTTTTACAGTAGTGGTCCTGTGCAGTATTTCTCCTTTTGTGACTAATTTCACTCAACATAATGTCCTCAAGGTTCATCCATATTTAGCGGTGACTTGCAGCTTCCTTGTTATTTTTCAAGGTAGCATAGTATTCCATTGTGTGTATGTACCACAGTTTGTTTATCCATTCTTAAGTTGATGGGCACTTTGGCTGCCTCCATCTTTTTGCTATTGTAAATAGTGCTGCTATGAATATTGGTGTGCCTGTATCTTCTCGTGTTGTGGTCATTTTTCTTGTGGTTAAATACCAAGTAAAGGAATTGCTGGATCATAAGGTATTTCTATACTCAAACTTCTGAAGAAGAGCCATATTGCTTTCCAGAGAGGTTGGACCATTTTGCAGTCCCACCAGCAATGCAAGAGTGTCCCAGTCTCTCCTCATGCCTGCCAGCATTTATTGTCCTCTGCTTTTTTGATCTTTGCTGTTATTGCTGGTTTGAGATGATATCTCATTGTTGTTTTTGTTTGCATCTCTCTAATGGCTAGTGATAATGAACATTTCTTCATATGTTTGTTGTCTCCTGGATCTCTTCGTGGGTGAAGTGTCTGTTCATATCCTGTGCCCATTTTTTAATTGGGTTATTTGTCTTTTCCTTGTAGAGATGTTGTAGTTTCCTATATATTTTAGAAATGAGTCCATTGTCTAATGTGTCATTGCAAAAGATTTTTTCCCATTCTGTGGGTTCCCTTTTTAGTCTTCTGGTGAAGTCTTTTGATGCACATATGTTTTTAATTTTTAGTATGTCCCACTCACATATTTTGTCTACTTTTGTTTGTATGGTTTTCAAAATGTTTTGTAGTCTGAGTATTCCCAGAACTAGTGCCCTCATAATTGTCCCAATTTTTTCATTGATGGCCTTCATAATTCTGGAATTCACATTTAGATCTTTAATCTGTGTTGAGTTGGTTTTTGTATAAGGTGTGAGGTGAAGGTCTTTTTTCAATCTTTTTCATATCGTTTTCCAGTTCTGCCAGCACTATCTGTTGAAGAGACTATCACCTCCCCATGGCATATGTTTAGGTGTTCTGTCAAAAATCAATTGGTTGTATGTAGATGGATTCTCAATTCTGGATTCTCAATTCTGTTCCATTGATCTATGTATCTTTCATTGTACCAGTACCAAGCTGTTTTGACCACTGTAGCCATGTAGTAAATTTTGAAGTCAGGGAGTGAGAGGCCTCCAACCTT
>NW_006408644.1:7081210-7082765 GCF_000296735.1 Chrysochloris asiatica | reverse complement strand
TACCTTCCATCTCATCTATTCTACTCCTCTGCCCTTTCAGAGTGTTCTCTATTTCTGTTATTTTGTTATTTATTGCTTGGACCTCTTTCTGTAGGTTTTGAATTGTTTCCAGTGCTGTATTTATCTTATTTGATTGTTCCTGCTGCACTTTCCTGGCTTCTTCCTTATGTTTCTAAACTCCATTGTGAAGTGTTTTGAAACATTTTATGATCATTATTCTGAATTCCATCTCAGGTATTTCCAAGGCCTGCCCTCCTTCCAAAATGGAGTTCATGTCTATCTCTACATCATTTGTCTCAGATATTTTATCTTGTTTCTGGATGTTTGCTGATATGGTCATCTGTTTTTGCTTCTTGGACATGTTTAGTGTTAATCTGTGGCCTTAATACTTAATTGAGTATGTGTTTTGGTATTTTTTATGCTTTCTGAATCCTTCCAGGAAGATGTGATCAGGATGTGGGCTTCCCTTTTCACTCTTCTTATTGCTTAACTCAGAGTAAATTTCACAGGTGTTGTCGTTTCACTGGTATATGGCAGTTTGTATCCATTCTTGCTGGGGTTTTTGTGTTTTATAGAGTGTGATTGTAGTTTGGCTATATGGCAGCAGGTGCTGACTCTTTTTGTGTAATATATGGAGAGAAAGTACTCCAAAGGTAGAAGGGGGAGCATATAACAGCAAAACAGTACAAGCGGGGGGTGGAAACACAAGAAAACCCCCCACAAAGAAGCCAAAAACAGCCCAACAAAAACTAGACTGAATACTGCAGTTTATAATCACAGAAAAGTGAGAGGAGGGAAAGAAGAAAAAAAAAATCTGTAATGTAATATGAGTATGACTTTAATGTCCTTTCTTTAGCTTCCGGCTTTCAAAGCTGCCTGAGAGATTTCAAGATGCCATTGTTGGTTTTTATGCTATACCTCTGTCTTTAATTTAATTTTTCGTCCTTTTTTTTTTTGACAGGAGTGAAGGAAGTTTATTTATGTCAGGAGAGCATGCGGGCAGGACACCTCAGCCAGGCCTGGATCCAGATATTCCCACCGCCCTGGGGGGCAGTGGGTGCCTCAGTCATTAATGCCTTCAGCACCGGCTGCCGAGGGCGCAGAGGTGGGATCACTCGCTGTAGACATGGGAGCCGTGAGGAGCAGGGAGGATTTCCAGTGGTGATGGTGGTGGGGTACATCAGCCGGAGAGTTTCACTAACAGAGACTGGAGAGAATAAAAAGTGGCCGACTCCATCAAAGACTGAGTCTGAAAAGCAGCTATGAAAGCCGGGAGACACGTAGTCAACGAAGACCCAGACTTTCTAACACTGATGCCTTTTGTCCCATGGTGGAGACCCATTAAGAGTCCCTGAATTAATTCTGTTTATAGCCTTTAGTTTACAAATGTCACCCCTTTGGAGTCTGGAGGAGGGTGTAATGGTATTCAGAACCTTAGAGACGTCCTTGGGGGAACCTTGTGGGGGACACTCACAGCTGGCCTGCTCCATTAGACCACGTGACCCTAGCTGGGCTCCGTCCCTAACAGACAGACAATGGCAGAGAAGCAGTGTTC
>NW_006408644.1:7078843-7080070 GCF_000296735.1 Chrysochloris asiatica | reverse complement strand
CCTGTGGGAGAAGAAGATACCCCTGCGCAGGAAGCGGTGGGGCTTCTGGCCAATGGCGCGCTCTATGCGGTTTACCAGCTCTTTGTCAATTTTGCTGCTTCCGAACCGGATGATAAGTTTGTCATAGTCGATGCCCTTTGCACTGCTTGTCTGTACCATCCAGGGGTCCACAAAGTCCTCGTCACCTTCCGGGGCGTCCCCATGAGCCGGGTTTCCTGGAGGGCACTCCGCCTGGTTCATTGTCAAAGACTCAAACTTCTGTGTCCCACGATCCATTTCCTTCCTGTCTTTGAGGGATGCTGAGGGCTGGCTGTCGGCCATGTCCGCCATTTCTCAGGGTCTGTGGTCACAGGTGGCGAGGGTGGTAGAGGACTTGCCGTGTGCTCAAGACAAGACTGCCCGGCCCCCCGGGCCCGTCAGCACCACCGACTGAGCCCCGGGTCCTTGCCGGATTCTCTGTAGAGACGCGGTCCGGGAGGAACCTCGTCCTTTTTTTTTTTGCTGGGAGCGATTGAATGTAGAAAACGGCATCACTTCTGTTGCTTGGCACAGTTCCAGCAGATAGAGATTATCATACAGGGCAGATAGCTCTCAGAAGTCGCTTTCTATCTTCTCTTTAGGGTAATTTTGAATTTACTTGTAAAATATATAATATGGCCATATTCATAGCCTTTCCCTATGAGTTCTGCAAACCTAGGGAAGGACTGGCTTGGCAACGGTTGCTTTCAGCTTCAGTGGATTGAATACAAAGGAAATTGTATGTGCCACTCTTGTTCACAGAAAACCTAAGTACAAAGTAACTGCATTTATGAGACCACAAAAGCAGATAACAAATTAAAGTCAAGCTGACCTACCCCTATAGACCTCACCACAATCAGTCACCAAGGAAAATTCACAAACCCCTACATACAAGCACCTGCGTAAATAAGCAGAAAATAATGAACTTAAGTGAAGGGTAGTTTTAACCTGATAATCTACATTTCCTGCAGCAATTAGCCAGGTTGGGCTTTATGCCACGTAGCTTCCAAGCAATTTAATGAATACTTTAGAAAAATAAATAAGTAGATGTTAGTAATACTTTTATTATGAAAATAATAGTACATTATGTAGGATGTTGTTGTTGTTGTTGTTGTTAAGTGCCTTCAAGTCGGTTCCGACCCATAGCGACCCTGTACAGGGTTTCCGAGGGTGTAAATCTTTACGGGAGTAGAAAGCCTCATCTTTCTC
>NW_006408644.1:7076701-7077260 GCF_000296735.1 Chrysochloris asiatica | reverse complement strand
TTTTACTTCCAAATGGCTTTGAAAGGAGCTGAGGCTTTTGACTCTGGCAAAAAGCGGCGGCAGCCGAGTCAGGCGTGGCAGGCAGTGGGCTCCATGGCGAACAAGGCCGGGCCCTGCTCAGAGCAAAAACACCTTTCCTCTGGGAAGGCGGCTAGGAAAAAAGCTGAGAGTTTGTCTCCTGCGACTGGCGAGGCTGGCTCACGTGGAGTTAGGCTGAGGTCAGATGGACCTTGTGGGGATCTTGTGGCTCATCTTTTGCAGGCAGTCAAAAGAGTTATTACTAATGAAAAGGCAGCAAGTAGTGTGGCTAAACAATTGGCTTTTAAAATAGGCAAAGAGTCTGGGAATTCAGATACCTGGGCAAAGGCGGAGGGTTATAAACCAAAACTTGAGATTGCTTCAGTAAAGGTTTTTTCCCGAGCTATGGGCCAAAGCATGGCGAGTGCAGCCATGTTTCAAAGAACTTTGGTGGGAATCCCCCCTCAGTTAAAACAAAGAGGGGGAGGTGCAAGCCCTAGCAGTAAGTTCTCAGCCATACTGACTCCAGACTCACCAGTTA
>NW_006408644.1:7057475-7058013 GCF_000296735.1 Chrysochloris asiatica | reverse complement strand
AATAAGCCTTCAAACTTTAAAAATATTCCTATCTCTGTTGTTCTGAGTTTTGGAGCTCTGCCCTGGATCTGCTTTTCCTGGTATTCTGTGTTATTACTGATGGCGAACTTCACTGCACCTCCACCCTAGCCGCCATCAAGCCCTGCCTCTCATTTGATTTCTTGATTGTTATTTCCATGCATGTTGTTGTTGGGTCCAAGCAACATCAGGTCCATGAGAACTTCAATCTTTTCTCCATTAATCATAATGTTTATTGGTTCGCTTATGAGGATTTTTATTTTCTTTACATTGAGGCGCAATCTATATTGAAGGCTATAGTCTTTGATATTCATCAGTAAGCATTTTAAGTCATTCTCACTTCCACCAAGCAAACTAGTATCATCTGACTATCACAGGCTGTTAATAAGTCTTCCTCCAAACCTGATGCCAAGTTCTTCTTCATATAATCCGACTTCTTAGATTATCTGCTCAGCATGCAGATTACATAAGAGTGGTGAATGAATACAACCCTGGTGCTGACCTTTTTTTTTTTTTTTTT
>NW_006408644.1:7043267-7055375 GCF_000296735.1 Chrysochloris asiatica | reverse complement strand
TGCATTGCATAGTGTTTTGATACCTTTTATAATCATTTTTAGGAATTCCTTCTCAGGCATTTCCAAAGCCTGCCCCCCTTCCAGTATGGAGTGTAGGTCTACTTCTAGCTCATTTGCCTCAGTCATTTTATCTCGTTTCTGGACATGTGCAGACATGGTTTTCTGCTTCTGTTTGATGGGTGTGTATTTTGGTGTTTTTTTATGCTTTCTGAATGCCTTCAGGTAGATGTGATCAGGAAATGGGCTTCCCTTTTCACTCTTCTTCCTGAATAGTTTCAAGATACCACTGTTGGTCGTTTTGATGTACCTTAGGATTTAATTTTCAGCCTATTTCCTCTTTTGTCTGCTTGTCCCGCTCCACAATCCCCATTCAGGACTTGTTTCTAGTTGGAAACAGTTCAGGGCCGGCTGTGGCCGTTTGGTTTTAATTGGAAACTGTCTCTTTAAATTTGAAGGAAATCTGTGCACATGCGTAGTAGAACCCTCTGAGGGTGGGGCTGGGGTGCCCACTAGCTCAGGCACCCCTACAGTCACCAGAATGGAGGTGCGCAGAGAGCAAGGGACCAATGAACAGCTACCAAAAGAGAAGAATGTCCACACCTTTATCTCAACGGTTCTGCCAGGCGTCCGTGGCCGCTCCGATCCTTCCCCCACGTGGTCTCACCCAAGATGGCGGCTCCTGGATCAGTTGAGCATCCCGGACTAGAAAGCAATAGATTTCCTGCTTCTGCCACAAATTCCCCCAGCTGTGAGCCCTCCAACCCTCCAAGCATTTCTTTACATGTGGTTCAGAGTTTCGGGACCATCCCCTGAGCCCGCTTGGTTAGGTATTCTATGTTGTTGTTGGCCGAGCTCTCTGCTATATGTAGTACTGACCTTTCTTGATTTTAAACTATTCACTATTTCCTAGTTCTGCTTGTTGATCTATATACAGGTTATTAAGTATATAATAAAGTGTTCTGGAATATCCATTCTTCACAAGGTCATCCATATCTAGTCATGATCCACACAGTTGAAAGCCTTTGCATAGTCAATAAAGCACAAGTAACTATTTTTCTGGTATTCTCTGCTTTCAGTCAAGAGCCATCCGATGTCAGCAATTATGCCCCTATTTCCACATCCTCTTCTGAATCTGGCTTGAATTTCTGCCTGTTCTCTGTTGATGTACTCTTACAGCAATTTTTGAATTATCTTCAGCAAAATGTTGCTTGCTCCAGGAACTGACAGAATGCAAATTGAAGTTTTTCAGCAAATTGTTGTAGCACTGGAGGAGTTCAACAGACTGAAAGTGATCCATATTTGTACCCATTCCATAGAGTGGTTACCCAACAGAATGGGATATCATTGTGCAGTATCAGTAATATCAAATGCAAGTAAATTTTTGCTGCAAATATTTCAAAAATGGTTGCACTACTTCATCGATAGAGAACTTGCAGAAATTCAAGCCAGATTCAGAAGAGGTCGTGGAACTAGGGCTATCATTGCTGGCATCAGATGGCTCTTGACTGAGAACAGAATATACCAGAAAGATATTTACCTGTGCTTTATTGACTATGCAAAGGCTTTTGAGTATGTGGATGATGACAACCTATGCATAACATTGCAAAGAGTGGGTTTTCCGGAACACCTAATTGTGTTCATGAGGAACCTGCACCTAGTCTAAGAGGCAGTCGTTCAAACAGAATCAGGGGATACTGAATGGTTTAAAATAACGAAAAATAGGCACCAGGGCTGTATATCTTTTCGCTACACTTCTTTACCTGTATACTAAGCAAATAATCAGAGAAGGTGGATTATATGAAGAAGAATGTCGTATCAGGATTGGAGGAAGACTCATTAACAACTTGTGATAGTCAGACGATACAACTTTGCTTGCTGGAAGCCAGGATGGCTTAGAATTCTTATTGATGTAGATCAATGACCACAGGTTACTATATGGGTTGCATTTCAATGTAAAGAAAAAGAAAATTTTCTCAAGTGGACCAATAAATAACATCATGATAAAAGATTGAAATTGCCAGAGACTTCATTTTGTTTGTATTAACAATGAACACTCATGAAACCAGTAGCCAAGAAATCAAATGATGTATTGCATTTAGCAAATCTGCTTCCCAAGACCTCTGTAAAGTGTTCAAGAGTAAAGATAGCAGTTTGAGGAGTAAGATGCGTCTGATCCAAACCTTAGTATCTTCATTAGCCTCATATTCATGTGAAAATTATATAATGAATAAGGGAGACTATAGTAGAATGTATTCATTTGAGTATGGTTTTGAAGAAGAATTTGAAAGTACCATGATCTGACAAAAGAACAAACTAATCTGTTTTGGAAGAAGTACAGCCAGAAAGTTCCTTAGAAGACAGGAAGGTGAGACTTCTTCCTTCATACCTTGGACATGTTATCAGGACAGGAGAGATCAGTCTTTAGAGAAGGACATCAGGTTTGGTAAAGTGGAGGGTCAGAAAAAAAGAGGAAGACATCCCAGTGAGATGGACTGACACAGAGGCACCAACAATTGGCCCAATCATAACAATTGTTAGGATGCTGCGGTACAGGGCAGTGCTTTGTTTTGTTGTGTGGCTATGAATCAGAACCTATTCGATAATACCTAACAGCAACAGCATGATATGTAATAGTTAATTGTGTATAAGTTTCTGTCCTTGGGCTTATGCACTCAACTTCAAGGTCTGTTCAAACCACAAAGTTGGCAATTCACACTCACCAGCCACTCCTTGGAAACTCTATATAGGGTCTCTATGAGTGGAACCGACTGGATGGCTCTTAACAACAATCTTTCCTTGGACTCTTGGTGTGGTGCTATATGATAAGCACTTTACTGTGAACCACAAGGTTAGCAGTTTAATCCTACCACCTCTGAAACTTTGTACAGCATTGCTATGAGTCAGAATGGACTTGATGGCACTTAACAACAACAATCTTTTTTTGGAATCCTGGTGCATCACTGTAGGATAAGCACTGGACTGGTAATGCAAGGTTGGTGGATGAAACCCACCAAGGTGCTCCTTGGACACTTTATGAATTGAAACCAACTCATCTGTACTTAACAAGAACAACAACAACCCTTCACTGGAAATAAGAAGTACAACATCGACTTAATCCTCAACAGAGTCTCATATATACATTATTGTTAAGTGTTGTCAAGTCGATTTCGACCCATAGCAACCCTGTATAGGGTTTCCAAGGAGCATCTGGTGAGCTTGAACCACCAAACTTGCAGTTCAAGTGACTTTGTAGTCTGATGAATTAGCCCACAGCACCACACCAGGACTTCCTCATATATATATTTGTTGTTGTGAAGTGCTGTAGAGTCAGTTCTGACCCATAGCGACCCTGCATGGGGTTTCCAAGGAGCAGCTGGTGAGCTTGAACCACTGACCTTGCATTTCACATGGTTTTGAAGTGTGGCACATTAACCCACAGTATCACACCAGGATTCCCTCAAGTATATGTTGCTGTTGTTAAGTGCTGTCGAGTGAATTCTGACCCATTATAGGATAGTATAAATTGGAATTCTGGTGTGGCTCTGTGGGTTTAATGCACTTGACTGCAAAGTCGGTTTGAACTGGCTGTTCAAGCTCACCATAGACTCTTTGGAAACCCTACACAGGGTTGCTATGAGTCAGAATTGACTCAACAGCACTTAACAAGAGCAACAACATAAACTGCCTAGGAGTCCTGGTGTAGTGCTATAGGATAAACACTAGACTGCTAACCACAAGGTTGGAAGTTCAAAACCACCAGTTACTCCTTTGAAACCCTATAAAAGGTCACTATGAGTCAGAACTGACTCAACGGCACTTAACAACAGAATTAAACAGCATAGATTTTCTATGCCTCAGTACTATAGAATTATTGAATGATCTTAAAAACCAATGTCAAAATGAATAATTTATTTAAAAACAATGATAGAAAACATCATAGAGTTCATGCAACCTCAAATTAAACTCACATCTTTTACATTTCTCTATTTCAACTATAAAGTAATCCCTGTTATAATGTGTGTTATGATAAACAAAGCACTGCAAAGTTCTTGGATGTCTTCAAAATCATCAATAACAAATATTTTCAGTGGCATTGTATTGCTAGAGATATTCTATTGCACTTTCATTTTGTGAAAATTGGTAATTCAAGTATGGCATTTATGCTAATTATACATTAATGACTGGTTATTCTAAAGCAGCCTTAGGCATATCTGCTTCTATTTGCTTCCTCAACTGTTAAATGGGGAACATGACTCTTGGCCTCCAGGCATTTAGGTAATGTTTTCACTGTTTGAGAATGTTTGTTTTCTTTTTTTAATTTTATGGAAAGTACCAGACATACTTTTATGACACAACAACTTTGAAATTAAGCAATGAAGGAGGTTACCTTAAAACAAAACAAAATAAAACAAAAACTATAAGAGGTTATTTAGGCTGATAGATCTTCATTTTTTAATCTAGAATTTGCTGAGACACCATAGTTAATATTACCTTCTAATCACTTCTTTTCTTCTTTCCCTTTGCCCTGTTTTCCTTTCTCAGAGTATTAGGTGATGGGGAGCTTGGCCTTACACTTCCTTTTAAAAAATGGCATGTTGATGGTTCCCTATGTTTTTTTTTTTTTTTGGAAAAAAAGTCCCATTTGACTTTTCACCTAGTAATTTCCTATGTCTGTTTCTGTGAATGAAATTTATGGATTCCCATTTTCCAGACAATTGCCTTGGAAAGTTATATAAGCAGACACTGATTTTAAGAGAAGTTAGACTCGAAGGTTATAAAATGTTAAATTTGTCCAGAGGGGAGTTCTTGTTCACAGAGAAGAGCCTAGGACCCTTTTTGCTAGGTTAGCTTTCTCCTTTGCTGAGTCTGTGTTGGATCTGCTATGACTCACTGCCTGTCCAGTGGTTTAATAGATGCTTAAGCAAATCCACACTATGTCATTCAGATAATTAAACATTGGGGCCATACACAAAAAGGCACGTTTTAACACACCAGTTTTGGGGACATTTTATTATTAGCCTCTTATTTGCACTTTTTCTATCCAGCATAATAAAATATGGTATTTACAAATCCTTATGTTTTCCTTTCTCTACTCCCCAAACCTGAAGAAGTGCAATTTTCCATTGCTGTCATCCATGTTAGATCTGCTCCATTTCATTTGCAAGAGATATTCTCGGCAGACACTTACCCACAGTGTTCAGCATTAATCAGGCCACTTATGATGATGTAGAAGTTTATTATAACATGAAGAGAGGAATTATCTATGGGTAATTCCGAAGAACTGGCTGCAAGTAGCCAAATGCCGCAAAGGCAGAAATTCATTGAATAGCATGCATTTATTATATGTTGGCTCTCCGAAGTTTAAGGATTTGAGCTCAAGCTTTCTACTAGACCCTCCCCAGCATGCGGGCCACCCACCAGTTGCAAGGCATGATCACACGACAGATGACCCGTCCTCCTTGGTAGCAGTATGGATATGGGTAATAACCTAGTAAAGGTTCACAGACGCGGCGGCAGTAGCGGTTGCCTCGACGGCAGTAAATACAACAATAACCTCTTTCATCCAGCATGGGGTCAAATTCTATTCCATTTTCAGTCTGAAAGAAGAAGAAGCCAGTGTTGGAGACAAAAGTTCACTAGGAAGATGTTCCACTTAGCAGAGGAAGACGATAGGATTATTTGAATTAAGGGCTGGTGAGAAATTAAACTCCTCAGCCTGGATCATGACGATAAATCAATAGAGATAAAGATTATATTTTGAATGAGCCTCCTGGAGATTCCAAGTTTCTTAGACTTTTTTTTTTAAAATCATTCCACTTCCAATGTTTGTGATCTGAGGGTAGTAAGTTGTGGGAGGGAACTTTACTTTTTCTTGACTAAGAGTAAAACATTCAAACAAACAGAAAAACAAACCCATTTGCACTGAGTCGATTCTGACTCATGTTGATCCCATGTGTTACATACAGTAGAATTTCTCTATAGGGTTTTCTCAGATATAATCTTTATGAAAAAAGCTTGCGAGGCCTTTTTTTCTGCAGAGCCACTGAGTAGGTTCAAACTGCCAACCTTTAGGTTAGTAGTTAAGCACAAACTGTTCTCTGCCCAGGGACCTCCAAACAAGAGTAATGTGCACATAACTCACGTAGTCATTTATTGGAAGGTCTTCCTCAGTTGCTTGTCTGGTGTGACGGGTCTTCTCCACTTTCACTTGAGGAACCACCCACTGCTCATTTTGCTCAATCTCTTTTTTTTCATTGGTAGGAAAATGAAGATCTTCACCATCTTCCTCAAAGTCTTGTAATTCTGAAACTAAGATGATAAATTCAAGGTTGGGATGCAACTGCTTTGCAAACATTTCTGAAAGAACTGCTTGGGGGAGTAACAACTGGGATTAAATTTTTTCATTGGATTTTCTCATTGGCATCATTTAGGCATCCATGGACCACTTTTCTAAGTTCCTACAGCTGATATTTTAACCTGACCATTCCCATGCACACAGACATTTACTTTGCTTAATTGGCATCAAACATTTACTTCTTTGCTTTGTTAGTGTACTTGATAAAAAACAGAGCAAGAGACATTTTGTGCCCCCTAAATTGATTTTGTTGTTGTTGCTGTTAGGTGCCTCCAATCAATTCTGACAAATAGTGACCCCAGTCCTGGTATGGCGCTGTGGGTTAATGCACTGAACTGCAAAGTCAGTTTGAAGCTCAAGGTTGGTGGTTCAAGCTCACCACCTGCTCCTTGGAAACCCTATACAGGGTCGATATGGGCTGGAACCAACTTGACAGCACTTAACAACAACAACAACAATGACAGAGTAGAACTGCCAGGTCTTTCTCTTAAGGAGCCAGCTTGATGGGTTCGAACTACCAACCTTTCAGTTAGCAGCCAAGAACTTAATTGTTATGACACTTTGGTTCCAATTGATTTTAGGTGCTCAGTAAATATTTCTTAGTTGCCTGATCTGATTTGGCATTCTCTATCCTCCTCCCTCTTCCTTTCTCTTTCCTGTCTTAAATTTTTTATTTTAACTTACTATTTTGAAATAATCTTGGATTTACAGAAGATTTGCAAAGATAGAATAGAGTTCTTTTATACTCTTCACTCAGTTTCTCTTACTGTTATTATTTACCTACCATACCTGCTGCCATTGAGTTGATACCAACTCATAGCAATCCTATAGGACAGGATTTCCAGGGTGTAGTGCTGTAAGAAAAGCACTGAACTGCTAATTTAAAGGTTGGAAGTTCAAACCCATCAGTCATTCCTTGGAAACTGTATTCAGGGATCACTATAGTTTGGAACCGACTCGAAGGCACTTAGCAACAACAATCTTTATAACAGCAAACTGTGTATCTTTCTCCTGCAGAGAGGCTGGTGAGTTCAAACCACCAAACTGCACCACTAGGGCTTCTTTCATCCTACATATTACATAACCATGGTACAATTATGCAAACTACGTGACAAACATTGGTACATAGTATTCAAAACTATAGACATTATTCAGATTTTGTCAGTTTTCACTAAAATCCCTTTTCTGTTTCAGCATCCAATCTAGGATAATACATTTAGCTTCTTTCCTTTCTTTCTTTCTTTTTTTAATCTCTGAAGAGTACCAATAGGTGCCTTCATTGGTGAGAGGATTTGATAGTGAGTACGACAGTAATCTATGTTGTCCAGAGTGAGGGAGGTGAAATTCTATGTTAGCTAGGCAGAATAAGATGTCCAGGGATCTTTGACCTCTCTATGGCCTGAATGAAAGTTGAGGGACTAGGTTATTCTAATCTGGACTTGGTTATTCTAAATTCTCAATAACTTTTATAGCGGTTTCTAAAATGGTCATTAACTATTTTGTACAGTAGTGCTGGGTGCCTTATCTTCTGGGGAGACTGGCACCATTTGTTACAGATAATCCTTTCTGAGAAAACAGTGCATTGTTTTAGTACATATCCCTTCTGTTCTAGAGTTGGACTCACAGTGGTTTGAGCAATAAGTTAGTATTTGATCACAATGGATATAGATGTGCAAATAAACACAGATTAGCTTTTGCTATCACTTGTCACATTAGGGTGGTGTTTCTTTTGCTGGGATATTTAAAAACCTGTCAGCATTAATTTATCTGATTTATAACTTGGCTGTGAAAAATTCCCTCCTCACTGGCAGTCAGTATATATAGTCTCATCCAAGAATATATAAGCTAATAATTTGTTTTCCTAGAAATATAGTCTCTGAATGCTGGGAGCAATAACCTGTTACTGTCTTTAGAAGAAGGGGGAGGAAGATGCCATACCTGCTATTAGAGTGGGATTGATCCAATACATGGTCACATTATCACAAATCTCCAGAATTTTAGAATTTTTAAGGAAGTCTCGGTTTTCAATAGGTTTTTCTGCTGGGACCCAAATCACAGATTGCTCAAAGAAAGTTGTGGTGATTTCTTCATTCTATAAGCAGAAAGTTGGATGAACGTACAATGGAATACTATTCAATATTAAAAAGTAATGAAGACATTGAAAAACCCCTCTTAACATAGAAGAACCTAGGGCACATAATGCTGAGTAAAATAAGTCAATCACTAAAGGACAAATATTACATGAGACCACTATTATTAAAAGTCAAGAAAAAGGTTTATACACAAAAAGAAGCATTTGTGATGGTTATTGGGGATGGGAGGTTTTAGGGAGGGCTAAAAAAGAGTAGCTCAGGGTAGGAAAAGGAAAATAAATTAATAAAATGAACAAGGCATTATGGGATACTGAAAAACACTCTATTATGAGCCTGAATAATTGAACTCCCGTCATAAGATTGAGGACATTGGTGGCTCTTTAATAATATCTCTGCCTTTCATGTGGGAGACTAGGGTTTCATTCATGGCCAATGCATTTCATGTGCAGCCACCACCCATCTGTCAGTGATGATATGCATTGCTATGATGCTGAACAAGTTTCAATAGAGCTTCTATACTAAAACAGACTAGTAAGAAAGGTCTGGTGATTACTGGTACTGTAGTGATTACAAGTTGGACTGCTAACCTCAGGGTCAGCATTTCAAAACTATCAGCCATTCCATGGGAGCAAGATGAGACTTTCTGCTCCCGTAAAGATTTACAGCCTCAGAAACCCTATGCGTGGTTGCTATGAGTCTGAACCGACTCCATGGCACACCACCATCATGGGAATGATATGTGTGCAGCATTTTGGTGCATGGGATTGCCATGACTGGCTGACAGTTAACAAAAACAATCTTAGGGCTGCTTGTGAACTAGCTCTCTGTGCCTTGGGTATAGTAAGTGCCATGGGAAGGGGTTAATTGGTCCCTCCTTTACAGGTCTATCAGTAAGACTGCTCATTGAAACAGAAATCTGCTTTGGTATCATTTTATTCAAAGTCAGGAAGGGTTTCCATCATTTTCTAGGCCTTTCACTAGGCCATTTATGTTTAAACCTTGGGTGATGTATGTACATCTGTTTTCTCTCTTTTAAATGGATGTGTGAGTGCTGGCCTTGTTTTAGGTTTGCAAGTAGCATTTTACTTCAAACAAACAAAAAATATAATCCAAACTGGTGAGATCAATTAAATAGCAAGTGAACCTTATTTGGTTTTCCAAGATTTGTCTGTTAATGGTAGTTAGTTGCCTTTTTAAAAAGCCAAATCTCCAGCCTTTGGACTTTCCTGGCTTTATAACTATTTCATTTCTTTATTTGAGATGGTTAAGACTTGTCTAAGAGATTGGTTTTTCTTTACATAGCCTTTTCCATAATATTAAGAATTCCACTTTCTCTTCAGTTTCTAATATTGGAATTGTTTGTCTTGAGTATCTAGTTCTTTCTCACTTAACGTTTTGCTTTAGATATTTCCCTCCACGACCTCTTTAATAAGGCTTTTCCCTTTCTCTTTTGTTTCTGTCTAGCTTTATGATTTCAGTGTTTTTATTTATTTTCTGAAATATGCCTTTGTATGTTTTTTCAAGTTATTTACAATCCTCAAGTGCTACCTCCTTTGCCCTTGAGTTTGTAAGGACCTTGGGATGCATTGAAAAGGATTGTGTAAAATGTGGTTGGTATGCTGACTAGCTTTGTTAGCAAAAATCAGGGCTTTATTTATACCTGCTCTGCATGTCTAACATGTGCACATCATGGATACAGCAGTGAGGGAAGTTAGAATAATTGAGTTTTTTCTACTCAGTATCATAACATTGTCTCATAAAAATTTGGTTATAAGAATATGCAAATAAAAGGATTTTCTTGAAGGTACAAACAATCTTACTATCATGAAAAGAATACTGTTACTTAAAAAATTTGAACAAATTCACTGAAGAATAAATTAGGGACAAAATGAGAGAAAAAGATACTTTATGAAATCAGTTCAGGCTCTCATTATTGGCTGGCCCTACTCAAATGCTTACATCATTTTCTGTAAAAAACAAAACAAAGCAAAATCACATATGATTTTGAATATAGCTACTTTTTAATCTGTTGATTCTCCTTTCATTGTACTCTTGCCTCTTATGTTCATTTTTAATGTCCTAGAATTTGGTCTGTTTTTCAGATACATTTTATTTATGCTTATTTGTCAAAAGTGACCTCCAGGATTTTTCACTGCTATGGGAGAACATGGGAGCAGACCATCATCTTTGGGCAAATCTTCTTTTTCTGGGAAACTCTAGTAACACGGTCAGTAACTTCTCCTGCCATAGGAGATTAGTAGCACGTTGGGACCCAATGACAACTCTGATTACTGGACAAGGGAAAGGCGAAAGTGCTTGCCCAGCCTCTGGGCTCCCAAAAGAAAGAAAACAAAAAGAAAAATGGTAAAAAAAAAAAAAAGTTGATGAAGTTAAGATGGAAAGATTTGAATGAGAAGACAGTAAACAAGAGCGTGGAGAAGGGGAGAAGAAAAAGACATTTGAAGTGTAGAGAGGTCACCGTGCCATTGCAATAATGCCATTTTAGATTTGCCAGTTAAACACTAGTGAAACAAAACAACAACAGCAAACACAAGAAAACAATAAAAAATATTCATTCCTGGCTATTGAGGGAGTATATTGTCACAATATGGTTTTAGCAGAAGTTTCCCACACCTTCTCAGCTGATAACAACATACTGTAACTACCAACAAATTTTAAGGGAAATGTAAACAGTGTTAGGAACTTCACTGATGTCTGTATTTTAGGCACTAATGCCCTAAACTCCCATTAACTTTTCAGGGGCTGTTGACTGTTCCAGTGCCTTAGGTTACCTCACCCTGGCCTAGCAGTGTACCTCCTGAGAAGTTTCTTTGTTCTTGTCTTTCCTTCCAAAACCCAAGCCAACCCATTGCTATAGAGTCAATTCCAACTCATAGCAACCCTACAAGAATTGCCCCACAAGATTTCCAAGCTTGTAAATCTTTCATGGATTGCAGACTATCTTTCCTAGTGAGGTTAAAAATGAGCCCTGGTGATATAATGGTTAAGTGCTCAGCTGCTAACCAAAATGTCAGAGTTCAAATCCACCCAGTGTCTCCATGGTAGAAAGACCTGACGGTTTGTGCCCATAAAGATTACAGCCTAGAAAACTCAACGGGGCAGCTCTATGCTCAGTCACACGAGGTCGCTATGAGTCAAAATCTATCTGATGACATCTAACAACAACAGTAAGGTTAAATGTGGATTATTTTCTATCTACGTGGAATCAAACAGCAACTATAAAGATTCATGTTAACGGTGGAGGAACAATTCAGGTAAGGAAGGTGAGAATGGTTTCATAACTTGAAGATATAATTAGTACATGTAGAAATTGTTGAATTGGTATATATTTTGCTGTGTACATTTGCAACAATAGCAAATTATTTAAGAGAATATGGATTATTTCGCTAGCAACCCCACACAAAATGGCAAGGTGAATGAATTGAAATCTTAAAAATAGGTGAAGATCAATGGAACAGAATTGAGAATCCAGAAATTAACGCATCTACATACAGCCAACTGATTTTTGACAAAACACTGAAATATATCGCATAGGGAGGTGATAGTCTCTTCAACAGATGGTACTGGCAGAACTGGAAAATGATATGCAAAAGATTTAAACAAGGCCTTCACCTCACACCTTATACAAAAACCAACTCA
>NW_006408644.1:7026747-7040583 GCF_000296735.1 Chrysochloris asiatica | reverse complement strand
GTAACCATGGCAATGAAACGATATACGATAGAATGAATGTAAAACTAATGTTCTCCCATGTAAACTATCATATAATTCACAATAAAACATTAAAAAAAATTGGGTGAATGTGGCATTGTAAAAGTGGCAAGGACTCAAGGTGGCCTTTGGACTTCTTTTAGAACTTTGTTAGATAGGATTGATTTTTTTTCTCTCTAGCTCACCTCTCTTACTAAAAGTTGTTAGTTTGAAATCAAATGTACATGATAGGAATGGGTACCTATATATAAAAGAACAATTTTGCTCCTAAAAGCATGAACTTTAGTTTTTGAAAGTTCTGAATTCACGATTCCATTCACTAGCCTTGTGACCCTGGACAAGTCACTTACAGAGTCTGAGTTCCAGTTTCTTCATCTGAAAAATAGATATAATAATAGTAAATATGTATATGGTGATTGTGAAAATCACAAGATGGCTAATGTATGCTTAGTAGTTAAGCAATACATGGTGGCTTCTGCTACTACTATTATTATTCTTACATACCTCATCTATTTCTTCCTCTGGCTCAGAAAATTCAGGAATCACTTTAATCTGAGTTTTGATGAAACATTTTTGAAGGCCTACAAAGTAGATGCCAGTGTAACCCTAAAAAAACAAACAAACAAAAAATCCTGAAATTGCCACAATTATTAAGTTACATGATCTGTCATGGCCCCCAGCGGGCAAAATTTGAATTCAGTGAGAAAACTTTGTCTTATAAATTGAATGGAGTCCCAGTGTGGTGTTATAGGATAAACATAGGCCTGCTAACCACAAGGCTGGCAGTACAAACCAATCTTGGAACCCCTGTACAGGGTTGCTATGAATCAGAACTGACTCCACGACACCTAACAAGAAAAAAAAAGCTATTTTAAACTTGACTCAAGTGCTTTAGTATTTTCAGTGGGAAGCCTGAAGAGGAAAAATCCAACTTACGTTTTTAAAGTCATGTACTTCCAATGTTTCATCAGTACCATTTCCACTTCTGAATATTTCAGTTCTGGTCACAGGATCAATTTCCATGTAAATCTTTTTCTTCTCTCCGTTGCTATAGAAAGTGTGCTCTGTGTCATAAGTCTAGAAGAACAGAGGAAAACAAGCTCTAAAAAAAAAAAAACCACACTTAGCGTGTCCTTTCATAAATTAAGATACTTTAATTGGGTAATATCTGGGACACCTTCTCTTTCCAGATCTTTATAGTGAGGTGCCATCTTAGCAGACTGTCAGATTGCCATTGGGAATTCTCTGAGATTTGAGATTAAAGTGGGGTGTTTTTTGGCGGGAGATGATATGGGGATCCCTTCAGAGCCAGGCTTTTGTATTCAAGCCAAATTCTGAGCTAATTACACAGAATTCCAACAGTTTTCTTGGCAGTCTTGACTAAATAGCAAATGATATTCTGCAAACCAGCCTGTATTTTCCTCTTGCATTAAGCAGAGGCATCACACTAAAACCTATGCACTTTAGCCTACCACTTTCTTCTCTATGTGCTCAGTGGTCTCTCCGCCTCTACCCCCACTGTGCCCAATACAATTCATCAAAGCATGGAATCTGAGGGCTTTTTTGCCTGAGAACTACTCTAGCCAGGCAGAGATTAATTCTATCTTGTGCCTAGGTTTAAGTGTCCAGATAACAAGTTTTCTTGAGTATCTCATTCATCTCTGACAGCTGAACTGCCAGAGTCAGAAGCAAAGTATATTTAAAAGTGGGTTTGGGACCACATTCCCCACTGGCCTTTGCAGGAACTGTCCTAGGCATGCCCCTTAATGGTTGGTTGTAACATCATACCCTGAGAGCCTCCAAGGCAATCCTGTAATAGGATTTAGCTTATCTATTTACAATAGTCCCCTCCCTGCTCTCACAGGCCTGGCATGTGGCTAGTCATGGTTTTGAGAGGAGACTCCTTTGTTCTCTGCACCCTATCTTTTTATTGTAGTTAAGTGTTGTGGAGTTGGTTTGATTCATAGCTACCCTGTATAGGGCTGCTGAGGCTATACATCTTTTTGAGTACAGAAAGCCTCATTTTAGAGAAGCGGATGGACTTGAACCACCAGCGACATTTGGTTCTCAGTCCAGTGCTTATCCTACAGAGCAACTGCACTTACCACATTTAAAAGTAGAACTTTGGAAATTCATCATGGCATCATATCGATAATTCCCTCACCCCGGGGGGTTATCTAAGTTTGTTTTGTTTTATATCTCCTATTTAAGACTAATAAAGAGTCTCTCTTTTATATGTTTGAAGATGGTGTCTTGTCTCTCCCCTATAACATTGTTTTTGTTGTTGTTAAGTGCCACCGAGTCTGTTCCGACTCATTAAACCTGTATAGGGTTTCCAAGGAGCAGCTGGTGGGTTTGAACTGCAGACCTTGTGGTTCAAAGTTCAGTGCTGATCCTATAGTGCCATACCAGGACTCCTACAACATTAGGGACCGTTTTACTCCTTATCTATCTAGGACTTCTGGTGTGGCACTGTGGATCAGTACTGGACAATGACAAGGTTGGCAGTTCAAATCCAGCTACTCCTCAGAAACCCTATACAGGGTCACTATGAGTCGGAACAGACTCGATGGCACTTAACAACAACAACAACAATATCCAGGGGTTTAGTACTGCTTCAATGGTCTTGAGTCTGTCCTTTCTAAAATTTGAAGACCATTTTCCTTGGTCAATATTAGGTAGCAGTCTTAACCCTACCCCTGTTTACTTTCTTTTGTCCTTTAAACCTCATGAACTATTTATTGCCTTCCTCAAGTGTTCTTTTTTATAGGCTAACCCACCCTACCCAGTTTATTCCTGAATGCTGTTTGCCAAACTTAATTCAGGTCTTTCCAAGTTCTCCTGTATATATTGAAGTAAGCAACTGTGTCACGTGTCTTGCACTAAGTGGGTAGTGTAAAGTCTCCCAAGAACATTGCCTTGAAAAAGTTGTGTACCAGGTTTTTCTTGAGTGGTTAGAAACCCCCTCCCCCCCCCAAAAAAAACAACAAAAAACTTCTCTCCTGCTCTCTGAAGGAAATAATTCTTTTTCTAAGGATTAAGAAGGTTAGTCTCGTAGAGTAAACAAATTTAGGAATAGTCCTATTACCTAAAACTGAGAGCATATGTATGTTGTTGTTAAGTACTATCAAGTCTGACTCATAGCAACCCTGTACAGTGTTTCTTAGGAGTGGCTGGTAAGTTTGAACTGCCGACCTTGCAGTTCAAACCAACCTTGAAGTCTAGCACTGGACTGGTAACCACAAGGTCTACAGTTCAAACCCGCCAGCTGCTCTCGTAAACCCTATACAGGGTTGCTATGATTTGGAACTGACTAGATGGCACACAACAACATAGATGTTGCATTGAGGGGATTGCAATCATTGAGATGAAACAAATGTGTATGAATTATTGAATGTAAGACTTGATGATCTACTGTCTAAGTTTTTACTCAATTTTCAATAAAAAGTAAAAAAAAAAAAAAGGAGAGAGAAAATCAAGTTATATAGAGAGCCAACATTGCTTTCTAATGATATGGTTCCCAGGAGCAGCCTTTTAGAGCTTGTACTGTATTGGGTTGTTTTTAAATGTCTGTCGATGCCTGTGACTGAATGTTAGTTTAACCTGGTCAAAATATCCCCAACTAGGGTAGAAAAACAAGTTGGAAGAATTTGTAGGAACAAGTATTACTTCAAGCGTGAAAAGCCTAATGTTAGCTACTGAAAAGAAAAACAAGAGATAATGTCACTTACATCATTGTTGCCTGACAGTGCATTGGAAATGTTCTCAAATCAAACCAAACCCACTGCTGTGGAATTGATTCTGACTCATAGTGACCTAATAGGGCAAAGTAGAATTATTTCATAGAGTTTCTGAGGCTGTAAATCTTTATGGAAGCCGACTGCCACATCTTTCTCCCCTTGTGTGCCTGTTGGTTTCAAACCACCAACCTTTTGGTTAGCAGCTGAGTGCTTTAATCAATGTGCTACCAGGGATTTAGATGGACATGGCTAGCACTTATGTATTTGTTAAATGTGTTTTTCATACCAGTATCAATTTCTCATCTTCCTAAAGAGAGATTTTCAGTATTAGTAAAGTCTTTTAGGAAACTATTACATTGTGGGAGTTGCAATCAATGAGATGAAACAAAATGTGTATGAATTGTTGAGAGGAAAATTGATCTGTATCATAAACCTGTATCGAATTCACAATAAAGATTAAAAATAAACCATAGTTTAGAAGGAGACGAAATACAGCATTTGGAACCCTTCAGCAATTGCAGAGTTAACTTAGGAAGCATAGCCTGGTTTGTGACAAGTAGCAAATTCCTTTAGGCTTGTTATTTGCTTCCAGCTATAAATGTGTCCTCAGTTCCAGCTCTGCTGCCAGCTTGAGAAGAGAAACTTCTACCTATGGCAACAAATTGAGCTCTCAGTTGGGCTGACCTAAGTAGAGGAAAGAGGCATCCACTTCAGATCCAAGCCTTGTCAGATCTCCCAACAGGGGAGAATTTTGCTAGAAATACTATCCATTGCTGAGACAAATGTTGACACCACTAGCCACTGGGGGGTGGGGTGGGGTAGGGTGTTTGTTTCATCAGTAGCACCACTGATGGATTATTGCATGGAAAAATGAGGTTAGGGACTAGGGGATACTGGAATGCTGCCTACCTGGGCAAAAAGAAAATACAGGCTGTATTTTCAATCATTAGCAGAAGACTATGGAACCATACTGGTGACATTTAGAACTTCAGTGTACTTCTGTGGAATGAGTTTTCCTGCACTGCTGGCAATGTACTTCACTTGGACACCTTGCTAGATGAAAACTTTTGGAAACTGCCAAGCTCAGCAGATCTTGATTATTTTCAACATTCCTTCAAATAATTTTTTTTTGAGGACAAGGGATCTATTTGGATTGTGTTTATTAACCAGCTTATTGGCTTTATGTTAGCAATGGTGGATTGTTAAATGAGTGTGATCAGAATAAATTCATTTAAGTGTGAATCTTTGGTGGAAGGTAGAGGTGGGGGTGGGGTGGGGGTCATATATTTACCCAGATAGAATTTCACTATCATTGGTATCCTTTTGTCTAGGAAGATGACAGTGGTGATCCATTCTGGACTGCCTGGGGATGGGTTTGAGCAAATCCAGACATACTGTCTCACTTGGGTCCCTGCAGAACACATTGCTTGGGTAATGGCTATGCAAGCTTCACTGGCCCATATGAAGGCTGAGCTCATGCCTTTGGCCTCAAAACTGCCTTGCTCTCTTCTAAGCTCCCTGACTCAGGCGGTGAAGGTCTTTCTGGAGATGAATAAATTGTTTTGTCATCTCTAGGAGTAAATTACAACAGAGATAGATGTCTGGCCTGAGAAAGGTGGGAATGGGCTACTAGCATCTCAGCACAGACTCTGACCTCAACTCAGCTTTATTCTAGAAAGGACAGAACAAGGACAGAGTGTGACAAAGAGTACATTCCTGCCAAATTGGCAAATAGGAAAAGTGCGTCTATGATGCTTCTCAGTTCTCTTATCTGTTCTCTTTTAATATATTTCCCTTCTAGCCTTCTCCCTTCCTCTTCCCATCTCCCTCTATTCCTTTGTCTCCTATCTAGACACCTGAGAATCTCATGGCGCTCCAAGTTTCTATGTCAAAGAAAAAATCAATCTGAAAAATATTTTCACACTAAGATGTTAGTGATGGTATTTTCCTGTTAAAAAACTGAAGGCAATATTTAACTCAAAGGAATGAGTTACTAATGGTGGATTTTAGGCACCATGGCACTAAAAATAGGAAATATTTTGGGAATGAATTATCTTTCCAGCATCTCTCAAATGGGCACCTATTCCACCCACACATAAGGCTGGCCTTAATTGAAAGGACTAGAGTGGCATCTGATTCAGAAGTGAATGGGATATATACATGGTGAAACCTAGGCAGTAAGAGGTGTAAGAAGACTACACTGAGAAAACATGGAAAGAACACAGACTTATTTCTCTTCCCTGCCCAGGAACTCTGTCCTCCGTCTAGTTAAATCCTCTTCTCAGGCAACAGATGAGCCCTAATATCCCTGTTTCTCAGTTTGCCTTGCTTTCTTTACTTTTTTTTTTTTGTGTGTGATAGTCTCTGAGACCAGAAAAGAAAGCTTTTATATAATAAGTAAAGCTGCTGAAGACCTCAGTGTGATGGATCTGTTTTGGGGACACGCAGTTTTAGCCTGCCCTGGAAGGGAATTGAGGACGTTGGCTTAGGTTTGTTTTTTGAAGCCCATGATTAATCTCGCTGCTTTTCTCTCCACCTTCATCCTTTACTGTCTGTTTTAAGGTACCTTCTTGAAAGTTGAAATGCATGTTCAGAATAGCTGGTTAGCAGGTGTTAGACTGTAAGGATGGGAAGGGAACACACTGTACCATATCATTACGGACCTAGCCTGTGGGAATTAAAGAGTCTCTGAGCATTTCTTTACCAACACAGAGCAGACTGTTTCTTATGCAAACTTGGACTTCTGCATATTCAATCACCATTTCTTAGCTCTGGAAAAAATTGGCATAAGCAGCACAGACATTCCTCTTTTTCAACAAGAAAAAGATATTTCTTTCATCTACACCCGCAAGCTGGCTGGGAAGTTTTTTCTTTCCCATCAACCCCACCCCTTCTTCTTAAATACAACTGAAGAACAGTAGAAAGAATGCCCAAATCAGATTCTAATCCCAACCTCAACTCTACCACTTAAAATTTGTGTGACTTTGGGTAAGTCAACTGAATGCCTCTGGGACATGGTTCTCATCATCCTTTCAGATGCAATGTTGTATATTTGTCAAAATTAATTTTGCTCAGATAGAGGCTGACATCTATAGAATTGATCAAAGGACTACTGCTACCCGTTAATTACCTGAGCTATTTTCCCTCTATAGCCTCAGTTCCATTATCAACCAGCCATTCAGGGGCAGCTCCTTTTGAGAGCCCAGGCTTTCCTTGCTGGCACCACTTAAGTTGCTCAGCAAATTCTGCCTTAGGAGAATGAAGAGACTTAACAACAATGTGCCCATAGTGGTCAGAGTCTGTGTCTAAAAAATTGGTGGAAGCTACTCCTGAGTAGCCCAGAGTGGGAGTTGTACAAGGGTGGACTTGGCTGTCATAAAGTTTTAGGAGGTAAAGAAAATTAAGAAAAGTGTTCTTTTCTAAAATGCCAACGTGGCACCATCTGGTGAAGCTCAATCCTTCTGCTAAATAGATTCCTACTACAACTCCAACTTTTTCCTTGAGGGTATAAATGCTTCTCCAGACCCACATTTCACCCACTAAACTGCTGTGTAGGAAAGCCAAGGCAACCTAGGGAGGAAAGTTGTAACCCTTGTGTATCTGGAAGAGGAGTGAAGAAAGATGGTCTTTGGCCAGTACTGGCATTAGAGACACAGGCACAAAGAAAGCTGGACCCAGAAATGGCACACAAGTGTTTCTTTCTGGGTAAAGGTTTTCAGCTTATAATAATATTGGGCTTGCAATTCTATGTGATAGTATTTTAATGGCTATCTGCAGTTGAGGCAAGAAGTTGACGAAACATACTTTAAAATCTGTAGATTGCTGTATGGGCCTTAGGAGCCATTGCTTCCAAACAGAGATGTCTCCAGACAGTTTTTATGTGTGACATTTCATGCCTTCCTTAAAAATTGACAATAAAAAAGGTGGAAAAAAAAAAAAAAAAAAAAGTTCCTTAAATTACTTAATTGATTTCATTTATTTATTTCAATTCCCCTCATTCCATAAAGATCAGAGGGGATGGGCTACAAGGTCTACACTATATCTATAAATTGTTGGTCTAAGGGCTGGGGCTTTTCTAATTTGTTTTCTCCACATTGGATTAGTTAGCTGGGGAGTTGGCTTATAATGTGCAATGCAAGGAGTTTTAAGCAAGAATTTTCCCCCAAGGAACTTGCTTTAAGGATTCCCCAGGCAGTTACTGTCTGGAAGTAAAGCCTCATTGTGATGATTTTTCAAAGTCTCTGGGACTGTATTTATCTCCTTTGCTTGGTTAAGGGAACTGAATACAGAGATCGATGGCCTATGTTTTCATTCAGGTATAGTGGTTCCTATATGTGGCTGTAGATTAGAATTAGTTCTCCGAGTCTTACTTTATTTTGCTCTCTTTCTCTTGGTGTGTGTGTGTGTGTGTGTGTGTGTGTGTGTGTTAGAGAGAGAGAGAGAGAGAAAGCACGATAGAGTGAAAAGGGAGAGAGAGACAGAATGAACAAGTGTGTGCATTTGTACTATAGGTGTATAAGGAGGAGGAGTCAAGCATGGCTTACTCTCCTTTTGGGACGAAGAATCTAAATCTTTTGTACATATCAAGGTGGGAGGTAAAGGAAGGAGGAAGAGGATTTACTGGAATGGAAATGTCAATACCAGATGTGGGATGTTAAATAAACACAAGCTATTATAAACAGATGTTGGGAAAAAAAATAAAAAGGAGGTGTGGTGGGGGCAAGAGGAGCAAACATTAGAGAGTATAGGAAGTCCCAGGACAGCAAACAAATCACTGCCATCAATAAACACAGTAGCTTCAACAGTTCTTTCTACACAGCTTCCATAGGCCCCACAGACTTTGAAAGGAAAGTTCAAAAGTGCCTGTGTTTTAATCTGTTCACTTTTATTTCTTGCTAGGCCATACTCTTAAGGGGACAGTCTAATTTGTGCAAGCTGCCTGTACCCTTTTCCTCTACAAAGCCTCTTCCAGCACTAATCTGACTGCTGTTCTCTTCCCAGGATTTATAAATCAGCTCCCAGGCATGCTTATTAGTAGTCTCAGCCATTAGAAACATAAACGGTCTTTTGGGCTCTTTACATGGGACTTCAAGAGAGTAGTAGACTGAATGAAGCACCTGTATCTCCAGCTGGTCCCTTAGTTTGAAAAGGACCCAACTTCAGCTTCCAATGAAGAACTGAAATATCAAAGACAATGTTCTCTATTACAATGGAGAACAAGCAACCTTTGCTTAAGGTGAAAAAAATCTGCCCCAGCAGACAACTGTTTTCTTATACCTGGATTACTGAGTATTCTTTTGATGAAAACTGCTTCCTAAAATGAAGCACTTCATAGATTAGATTCTTGATAAATTTATTTGGCAACATACGCTAACTCTTCTGCTCATGCACTGAATAGGTTTTATTTTTTGTTTGAAGAGTCACACAATTATAATTCGTTACAAGGAGAAGTGAAGTGAGAAGCAAAGATGATATCATAGGGATGTAATAAAGATCATGGACTTCATTATCACATTTGTTGCCTTGCAGGGTAAAGCCGAGGTTCCACCTAGTCATTGTAGCTGCATTGAGGCAAATAGCAATGGAAGTTTAGAAAAGCATACAAACCCGTACAGAATAGCAGTCATGGTACCAATGACTACAGTAAAACAAGAAAAGCCAGCTTGACAAGCACATAAGGGTGTTCAAAAGGACCAGCTCCTTTCCACACCCTGTAATAGCACTATGATCATGGAGGACAATAGGGTTTATTGTCCTCTAACTTGCCTGAAACGATCAAGGGGACACAAGATTTAATTTATAAGGCACTATGCTGCTTTGGCAATTAAATAAGTGGTACAACATTGTATAGGAATGCTTTTTGGCACTGTTAATTAGTTGGTATTTCTTTCCTGATTTCTATTATTTTACCCAGGCTGCTAGCCTGAACATAGATAGCTTCTCTAGAAAGATGCCTAAACAGAAAGTAGTTCAGAAGCAAGGATCAGTAAGAAAGAGAGAGAGAAAAGGCTAACTATAGGTAATGAGTGATGCCTGAAATCCTTTCTGGAACAAGGTATAAATAAAAAGGCAAACAAATAAAGTAGGTTGATTTGCTCCTCATTTTCCCTCTTACTTAAACTTGATTAGATATCATCTGGGACTAAATACAAGTGAGCACAACAGCAGAGGTGGAGAATCTAAGGTTGGTTGTATCTTACTTCTCTCTTTATTTATTTATTTTTTTTGGACACTGGCCAATTTATTTTCTGTTTCTCTCCTTCTTCTCCATTGACCTATATTCTTTCTTCTCTGTTCCTATTGCTCCATTGACTCCCAATGGTCTATGCTCATCCATTTTCTTTTCTCTCATCATTCCTCTGGATTTGTGTTTTTCCCTCCCTACATCAGTTACAGAATAGAAACAAGCATCTCAACACAATAAATTAACAAGAGTAACAATAGCAACAACAACAACCCTACACAGAAAGAGAAACACAGCAAAGCCAATAAAACATCTTCATACTTTGTACTTTATACACCTATTAATTCTCTTTCAATTGGAAACTGTTAGCATAAAATAATTAGGATTTTCTTTGAGTCCTATGCAGTTTTATGCATTGCATGTAAACCAGGGAGCAACAGTGTTACTAAGGTACAACAACACAGACTATAAAGACCAGCCAAGCTTTACCAAATTACCCCCAGTATCAGAAACTTTCCAAGATTTCTATGATTAATGATTTGGTGTCACCTGTCTTTACCTTGTGGGGCAGCAACAATTGTGGCTGATGAGGAGTTGAAAAGCTTTAGTTTTCTTTTTAAAGTCATAACTAAATGTGAACTCAGGTATAAGAATTGCTCCTGCAAAGGAGCTTGTTGTCTGTCCTCGCAGCAGATGCATTAAGTCAGAAACATAATCCCTGATAACCCTTTTGCTGACATTTCTGGTTGCTACTTCTTATGTAGTGTTATAATTACTTTTCCACAAGATTCTGCCCAGATAGTTAAAAGAAAAATGGAAAGTATTTTTTCTTATAGTAAAAAAAAAAAAAAAAAAATGCTTCTATGAGGGTCTTAATTCATTAAAGCCAAGAATTATAGGAACATAGGTAATTATGCATCCTATGAATACTAGCCCAAATACAGAAAACAAAACAAAATCCCTTACCAAAATTATTAGGCAAGCTAAAGAGAAGAAAATCTTCAGTTTTTCATACCACCGGAAAACAAACACAAAGGAGACTTAAATATTTTCATTTTCAAAGTAATTTGCATGTCAACCACAAACTAAATTTAATCAAACTTAGGACAGAAACATTGGATAATAATGTGCATTTCTTTACCTTTTTTGATGCCTCCGGCCAGAAGTACTTGCCCCCACAAAACAGGACAATCAGAGTCAGGGCCAGGATGCCAAAAACCAGTCCACAAATCTTAAGTGATTTACATATCTTCTTTGATTTAAATGCTTCTGCCTAAACAAAAGACAGAGAGAATAAAACAATAAACAATAACTCTCAAAATAGCAAGCCATAATTCAAAATCATCTTTGATTTCACTTTCTAATGGTCACACTGCAATATGATAAATCTGTGAAACCATGCTTATGTGCAAAAGAGAAAAAAATATGAATAAACTTACATTTAGAATGTGACAGTCCTCACAGTTCTCTGGAGGATTCTTTGCCATGGTCTCTCAGCACACCGTACTCTTTTCCTGCTTTGAGAAGACTGAGAGACCACTGCTGAGGTGGAGTTGCAAGTGAGTCGGCTAGCAGATGCCAGAGGAGAAGCAGAATTTATATGGCTCAAATATGTCATACCAGAGCCTGAGGGAGCCCAGGGGGCTCCTGTGCTGCGATTTGTTACATAGATATACCCATATATGTATATAACTTCTGTGCATAGAATTCCACCCAGAATGGCAAAGACAGAAAGTTATAATGAAAACTATTGTCTTGGGGGTTGGGTTGGAAGGGGACCAAGCCCAGGACACATTGAAATGATTTTTCACTATGAACTTAAAATATCGCTGGCAATACAGTCTGCATACTCCAGAAATAAGCAAAGAAAACAAAAAAGAGGGAATGAAGTTCTAATTTCAATTCCATTCTATTCAGCAAATATTTATTACAGGGATATTAAATGTCAGGCACTGTGCTTGGTGTTAGAAATTCAGAAATGATTAAGATACCCCTCCTCCATTCTGAAAAGCTTCTGAGGACTGAGATCAATATGTACTTTGCTAATTATAATAAAACAGGATTGTTGTTGTTGTTAAGTGTTGTCTATTCGATTCCAACTCATAGCAACCCTGTATAGGGTTTCAAAGGAGTAGATGGTGAGTTTGAACTGCTGACCTTGTGGTTCAAACCAACCTTACAGTCTAGCACTTCATCCTACAATGCCATACCAGGACTCCAAAAACAGGATGGAGTGGATAAAATAAAAACTAGAAGTTCTTTCTTTCTCTCTTCATCCTAACTCTCTGATTGTTTTTGTCTCCTTTTCTAGATCCTTTTTTAATTTGTTCCTGATTTATTACTATTTATAATTCTATCCTTACTGATCTTCTCACTCTTTTATATTCCTTAGATGATCTCATTCACTCTTTTTTAAAAAAATGTTTTATTGTGAATTATGTGATAGTTACATGGAAGAACATTGGCTTTATGTTCATCCTATTGTATTCCGTTTCATTGCCATAGTTACAATCCCCTCAATGCATCATCAACCAACCAAAGGGTATACCCTGAAAGCCTTGCCCCCCGGTCATCAGCATACAGCCACTCTCTCTCTCTGGGTCTAGAGTCCTCAAAACTCCATCTCTCCATATCATCATCTCTGCCTCCATCTCTGGCATCACTGTTTCTCGGCTAGGGTCCCACTCTCCACTCTTCTCCCTTGATAGTCCCAGGGACCTCCGCTCCTGGACTGCAAAGTCAATCACTCCCCTCATTTTGCTACAAAACTTCTACCTTTACATTTCCAATGCTCACAATCAGTCCTGAAAACAATTGTTCACTATTGTATCACAAGAGACCTATCCGCATTTCCTTTCATCAGCCCCGTCCAGACAGATTGGATACTATTCAGTGGAGATTATACCTTCTTCTGTGCCCTCTGGATCTAGGCACCCACTTTAAAAAAAAATTTTTTTTTTGAGATTTAAAATTTTTTTATTGCAGTTCAAATCGGCATGTCTGATTCATTTCAGCTCCTTCACTGCTAAACCTGGGGGCAGGAACTGCTTCAGCTTCCCAGCCTTCTCCTTGTCGGTGATGACCAAGGTAGAGAGGTATCTGCTGCACCGAACCTTAAACTTCACATTGTCCTTGTTTTTCTTGATCTTGACAGATTTGGCATCCTTTCACCTGACTGTGAGTAGGAAGTCCTTGATTTCCTCAATTTTGCAAGGCATGGTGGTGGAGCAGGCGCAGACCGGTACAGCCAGCTATAAGAAGCTCCCTCTTGAAAGCTTGTAAACCAGTCACTTCTTGCCTTTGTAGACCCCTCACCCCATTTTGGGAAGCCAACGTCCAAGTTGCCCATCCCTGTCTACTCTGTGTATGGAGGGGATGGGAATGATCCATGCTGTAAAGATTTGTTCCTTCTTTTGAGCTACTGCTTCCTTAAGTGTAGGGCAAGTTCATCAAATTGTATCAGATTACTCTTTTTTTCCTCTTCTTTCTTCTTCTAGTTGAGCTCTGATCATCCAGTCATTGAAGCCAAGTCAAGTGAGTATTATCAGCAAGTGTGGGTGTTCTTGTGCATATGCCCACTCTTCTTATCAGCTGGATGCTTCACTCTCCACTCTAGTTCTCTGTGGCTATGTCACTGACTCTGGGCCCAAGAGTCCTCAGGTCTTGCCACACTGCTGGCCAACCAGGTCTCCACCTGGGTTCACAAGAGTCTATTGAATGTTGTCGGGCTTAGCTCACAGCTTCATTGCTATTTTTCCTTGCTTCCCATTGTTGGTGAAGAACTTGGTCACCAATCAGAGCTTGTATTCCCCTTGGGTCTTATTCTTGGAAGGGGTTTTGCCCTGAGGGGACCTGATCACTTGCCTTGATGTTTCCTGGGAGAGCAACTTGCAT
>NW_006408644.1:7025580-7026647 GCF_000296735.1 Chrysochloris asiatica | reverse complement strand
GCATAACATGGATGAACCTTGAGGACATTATGTTGAGTGAAATTAGTCAGTTACAAAAAGAGAAATACTGCATAGGACCACTACTGTAAAAGACTAAGAAAAAGAACCCATACTAAAGAGGGGTGGGGGAAATTCTTAGTTGTTTGCTGGGATGTTGGGGGTGGGTGAGGGGAGAGAGAGGAAGGTGGAACACAGGGCAGGGATTAGACACAGGAAAGTTTGGATGCTGGGGAGGGAGGCAATATACAAGAAAGGAGAGCGGAATGGAAGAACAAAGCAGATGGGAGAACAATTAGGCAGGTTTGAATGGGCTAAGTGGGTCAGAGATAAAGAATGATGTATGTACAACTTTGGAACTACAGGGCTCTGGGATACAGAGATTGAGACATGGTTGGAATGGGGAAAGGGGGGAATAATGTTAAGATACTTGGCTGTCTTTTGAATCTTGGTTTTCCTTGCATTATATTATAAAATAGACACTGGAGAGGAGAGAAAGGAATAGCCAGAAACATCACCATAGAAAGCTTATAAGTCCGTCTTCTGCCTATAACTGATTGGAGTACCTAAAATGGGGCTATATCGTGCCCAGTGAAGGAGGTTTCCTGTGGAGCCTCTGCATTACATAAGACTATAGATAGAAGCCTGAACCACATCCAGATCTCCAGAGATCTGAAAGGATGAGCAGACCAACCTGGAGTGGCTAGAAGAACAGAAGATACTTCTTAAAAGAAAGTTCTACAGGAAAAAATACAAAGCAATAGAGGCAGAGAGACTGTTACTACAATAACAAACAAGTTGCTTGCCCAGGAAACATCATGGCAAGTGGTCGGGTCACCTCAGTGCAAATCCCCTTCCAAGAATAAGACTCAATGGGAATACATGCTCTTATTGGTGACCACGCTCATCACTGATAAGGGGAAATGAGGGAAAAACAGCAATGAAGTGGTGAGCTAAGCCCTACAATGTGGAGAGTGACACTTTCAGCTGATAAAAAGAGAGGGCATATGCACAAGAGCACCCACACTTGCAGATAATACCCACTTGACCTTGCTTCAATGACTGGATGA
>NW_006408644.1:7017452-7018716 GCF_000296735.1 Chrysochloris asiatica | reverse complement strand
TTTGTTTATCCATTCTTCAGTTGATGGGCACTTTAGCCGTCTCCATCTTTCTCCTATTGTTAATAGTGCTTCTATGAACATTGGTGTACATATATCTACTTGTGTTATGGCTCATATTTCTTGTGGGTATATGCCAAGTAGAGGAATTGCTGGATCTTAAGGTATTTGTATTAACAACTTTCTGAGGAAGTGCCATATTGCTTTCCAGAGAGATTGGACCATTTTACAATCTGACCAGCAATGCAGGAGTGTCCCAGTGTCTCCGCATCCTTGCCAGCAATTATTGTCCTCTACTTTTTGATCTTTGCTGTTATTGCTGGTATGAGATAATAGCTCATTGTTGTTTTGATTTGCATCTCTTTAATGGCTAGTGATTGTGAACATTTCTTCCTATGTTTGTTGGCTGCCTGGATCTCCACTTGGTGAAGTTCATGTCCTCTGCCCATTTTTTAAACTGGGTTATTTGTCTTTTGCTTGTAGAGGTGTTGTAGTTTCCTATATATTTTAGTAATGAGTCCCATGTCTGATGTGTCGTTGCAAAAGATTTTTTCCCATTCTGTGGGTTCCTTTTATACTCTTCTGGTAAAGACTTTTGATGCACATAAGTTTTTAATTTTTAGTATGTCCCAATCATCTATTTTGCCTCCTTTTGTTTGTGTAGTTTTCAAAAGGTTTGGTAGTCTATGTATTCCCTGAATTAGTGCCCTCACATTTGTCCCTGTTTTTTCATTGATGGCCTTCATAATTCTGGGATTCACATTTAGGTCCTTAGTCCACGTTAAGTTGGTTTTTGTATAAGGTGTGAGGTGAAGGTCTTGTTTCAATCTTTTGCTTATTGATTCCAGTTCTGCCAGCACCATCTTTGAAGAGACTATCAACTCCCCATGGGATATATTTTGGTGTTTTGTCAAAAATCAGTTGGCTGTATATAGATGCGTTGATTTCTGGATTCTTGATTCTGTTCCATTGATCTATGTATCTTTCATTATACCAGTACCAAGCTGTTTTGACCACTGTAGCCATGTAGTAAATTTTGAAGTTGGAAAGTGACAGGCCTCCAACCTTATTCTTCTTCTTAAGCAGTGGTTTGGTTATTCAGTGTCTCTTTCCTTTTCATATAAAGTTTGTAATTGTTTTTTCCATCTCTTTGAAAAAATATCGTTGGAATCTGTATTGGGATTGCATTATATGTGTAAATTGCTTTGGGCAGTATTGACATTTTCACAATGTTAAGTCTTCCTATCCAGGAACATGATACATTCTT
>NW_006408644.1:6982954-6993056 GCF_000296735.1 Chrysochloris asiatica | reverse complement strand
TAACCTTAGCTGGGAGTGTAATCTGGATATATTGGGTCTTATTTCCCTTAAGCGATCTTCCTTTTTCTAAATCATTTAGTCTGTTTTGTAAGCCTTTATCTATTTACTCTTGTATCATATGAGTGTATGTATGCCTTTTATTTTGTTGAGGAATTTCTCTCCTATACCTAGTTTGTTGAGTGTTTTATCAGGGATGGATGTTGGATTTTTCCAAATGCCTTTTTTGCATCAATTAATATAATCATGTGGCTATTTTCCCTTGTTTAGTTAATGTAATGGGTTGATTGTTTTTCTAATATTGAACTAGTCTTGAATCCCTGGTATGAATCTCACATGGTCATGATGTATTTCTTTTATATATGCAGTTCAATTTTATTGCTAGGTTTTTTTTTTTTTTTCTGTTTGTGTGATATCTTTAAGTGAGTTTGGCATAAGGCTTATTTTTGCCTAATAATAGGTATTTGGAAAATTTCCATTCCTTTTGTATATTCAGGAGTAGTTTGAGTAGAATTGATGCCAGCCCATCTCTGAATGTTTGGTAGAATTCACTAGTAAAGCTGTCTGGTCCCAGACTTTTTTTTTTTTTTTTTTTGCTTGGAGTATTTAATGACCTGATCAATTTCTTCTGTTGTTATAATTCTGTTCAAGTTTTCTACTTCATTCTATGTTAGTTTAGGTAGGTTGAGTTTTTCTAAAAATTTGTCCATTTCTTCTAGATTTTCAAATTTGTTGGAGAACAATTCTTCATTGTTTTTGTTATTATCCTTTTTATTTTTGTTGGTTCTGTTGTGATGTTGCCCATATTGTTTCTTATGCTTGTTATTTGCATCTTCTTTCCTTTTGTTAAATTTGTCAATGTTCTATTCTTAATCCTTCCAAAGAATTAATTCCTTGTCTTGTTGTTGCTTTCTATTGTTTTTCTGTTTCATTTGTTTCTACTCTAATCTTTTTTGTTTCTTTTTTTCTGGTAGCTGTGCACTTACTTTGATTCTTTTAATCTAATTGTTGGAGATATTACATAAATGTGTTGATTTTGGTTCTATCTTCCTTTTGGATGTTTGTTTATTGATATAAACTGCTCTATGGGCACTGCGTTTGCTGTGTCCCAAATGTTTTTAGCATGTTGTGTTTTCATTCTCATTTAATTCAAGAATTTTTTTTTTTTTTTTTAAAGCTTTTACTGTGAATTGAGTGAAGGTTGACAGGGCAGATCATCAGTTTTACATTTAAAAAAACGTTGCAATGATTACAGTCTCTTCCATGCACCATCTGTTAACCGTATTTACCTCTATTACCTTTTTTTGTTGTTGTTGTACACATACCATATTTAAAAAAATATATTTTCTTAAATGTCCTAAGGGCACATTTTGCAAGCCAGGTTCCTGTCTGCAGGCACACTGCCTTTTTCAGTACATGCGCCTATAGTCCTCTGCTGCTCTATCTCTCTATGCTATCATACCTGCTGTTCTGGTTAGAATCCCTCACTCCTCTGATGCTCTTCCCTTTTGATGGTCCTAGGGCCCTCTGTTCCTGAAATGACAGATTAATGGCTCCCCTTTTTAGTTACACCTCTTCTACATTTATATTTGTGACTATTGCCATTAGTACTGATAAAAATTTCTCACAATTGAATCATAAAATCCTATCCCCATCAGCAGACCCAGCTGAACAAGAGGATAACTATTCAATGGGTATTCTATCTTACCCAATTCATTCTGACATTAGGCACCCTCATGAAAGTTTGTAAGCCAGCAACTTTGTACCTTTATAGCCCCCAATTTTGATAGCTGAAGTCTAAGTTGTCCATCTCAATCAACCCAATATACTGAGGAGGCAAGCTTGATCCTAATTCAAGGATATTTTACATTTCATTTTTTTATTTGTTCTATTACCCGGTAGTTTTTTAGCATAGTATTATTCAATTTCCTTGTATTTGATTTTATTTATTGATTTTCCTATTTCTTATTTTATAGCATTGTGATTTGAAAAGATGCTTTCTAGTATTTTGATGTTTTTTAATTTTTGAGGATTGCCTTGTGGCCTAATATATGGTGCATTCTGGATTTTGTCATAGGATTTTTCTGCATAAATTGATATGATCAGGTGGTTCTTTTCTTTAAAAAAAAAATGCTGTGCTATGTTGATTGCTTTTCTAATATTGAACCAACCTTGAATCCTTGACATGAATCCCACTTCATCATGATGTACTATTTTTTGATATGTTGTTGAATTCTATTGACTAGGATTTTGAGAATTTTTGCATTTTTGTTCATAAGGGATATTGGTCTATAATTTTCTTTTTATGATGTCCTTGCCTGGTTTTGGTATGAGGGTTATGCTAGCTTCATAAAATGTATTAGGAAAATTTCCATCCTTTTTTATATTCTGGAATACTTTGAGTAAAATTGGTGTCAGCTCTTTGAATGTTTGTTAAAATTTACCAGTAAAGTCATCTGGGTTTGGACTATTTCTGTTGGGAGTTCTAAAATTACCTGATCAAATTCTTCTTTTGTTATGTTGTTGTTGTTGTTAAGTGCCATCGAGTGGGTTCCAACCTATAACAGCACTGTGTAGGGTTTCCAAGGAGTGGCTGCTGAGTTTGAACTTCGGATCTTGTGGTTCAAACTGACCTTGTGGTAGAGTGCTTAACTTACAGTGGCATATCAGGACTCTTTTTTTTTTTTTTTTTCTTTTATAGGTCTGTTCAAGTTTTCTACTTCACTCTATATTAATTTTGGTAGGTCATATTTTTCTAATACTTATCCATTTCCTCTAGATTTTCAAACTTGTTGGAGTACAACTCTTCATAGTATTCTGTTATCATCCTTCCCCGACCCCTTGTTTCTGTTGTGATGTCATTCATATACTTTCCTATGTGTGTTATTTGCATCTTCTTTCTTTTTTATTTTATTAGATTTGTCAATGGTTTGTCAATTTTGTTACTCCTTTCAAGGGACCAACTTATTGTCTTGTTGATTCTTTCTATTGCTTTTCTGTTTTCTAGTTCATCAATCTCTGCTCTAATCTTTATTATTACTTTTCTTCTGGTGACTGCAGACTTACTTTGCTGGTCTTTTTTTAATTGCTGGAGATATGTTAATGTGTTGATTTTGGTTATTTCTTCTTTTTTGATATGTGCATTTCTTGTTATAAATTGCCCTATTAGCACTGTTTTTTCTATGTCCCAAAGGTTTTGTTATGTTGTTTGTGTTCTTGTTTGATTCAAAGATTTATTCATTCATTCATCTATTTTTTGTTCTATTACCTGGTAACTTTTAAGCACAGTGTTATTCAGTTTTCATGTATTTGATTTTGTTTCCTTGATCTTCTTATTGTTGATTTCTACTTTTGAAGCACTGTGATCTCAAAAGATGGTGTGTGGTATTTTGATGTTTTAAAATTTATTGAGACTTGCTTTGTGGTTGAACATATGGTCTATTCTGAAGAATGTTCAATGTACATTGGATAAGAATTTGTAGTGTGCTGTTGGTGGGTTGAGTGCTTTGTACAAATCTATGAGGTCAAGTTGGTTGATTTTGTTGTTTAGTTCCTCTCTGTCTTTGGTGACTTTCTTTATAGTTGTTCTGTTCTTTTTTGAAAGTGGTGTATTAAAATATCCCATTGTTATTTCTTCAGTTCTATTTGAGCTTAATTTGTGCCTTTGGGCTCTTTCATTGGGTATATAGCCATTTATTATGGTTATGTCCTCTTGTTAAATTGATCCTTTTAATCATGAGATAATGTTCTTTGTCTCTTATTCTGGATTTTGTCCTTAAATTCTGTTTTATTATAGATTAACTGATGACTCTTATTTTTGATTGCCATGAGCTTGATATTTTAAATCTGTGTTTGTCTTTGTTTGTAAGGTGTCCCTTGTAGATACCATATTGAAGGATCTTGTTTTCTTATCCATTCTGCTACTCTCTGTCTCTTGACTGGTGCATTTAGTCCATCGAAGTTCAGTGTAATTGTTGATAAGTATGAATTGGTTGCAGTCATTTTGCTATGCATTTTTTGTGGTGTTGCTGGTTTCTTTGTTCCACATGCTTTCTTGTGCTATGTTCATTCTTTTGGTCTTTTTCTTGTCAATTTCTCCATAGTTTTAACGTTTACAAAAATCTTCATGGATTTCCCTTTTTGTGATTTGAGGTTATCCTTTACTTCGTTAATTTCTTCTCTTTTTTAAAACAGTCTGTTTTATCTTGAAATCTGTCTGACCGCCTTGCCTCGATCTCTGTAACTGTACTTTTCCCTTCCTTCACTTTGTAGTTGTCCTGATCATAGATTGACATCTTTGATTCCTTATATTCAGTCCTGTTGTTTTGTTTTACTCTGGGCACTGCCATATTTTTAAGTGTTGTTGATTTGGTCCTGACACACAACAACCCTGAATAGGGATTCCAAGGAATGGCTGATGTGTTTATACCACTGACCTTGTGGTTCAAGCTGACTTGTAGTCCAGAACTTATTCTACAGCTCCATACCAGGACACTACCATACCTGAACTGAATTCCAGGTGGTGGTGCTGTGTATGTCAATCTATGGTTGTCTGCTTTTGTTGGTTCTCAGTCCAAATAACTTTAGTATTTATTTATTTTTTTTTGTAAAGTTGTCTTAGGTTTTACAAAGCCTTTTAACTTCTGTTTATCTGGAAATATTTAAATTTCATCATCATATTTGAGGGACAGCTTTGCTGGGTGTGTAATTCTTGGTTGGTAGTTCTTTTCTTTCAGAATTTTGTATATGTCTCTCCACTGCCTTATTGCATGGTTTCTGCTGAGAAATCAGAATTTAATGATATTGTCTTTCTTTTATAGATAACATTTCATTTTTCCCAAGCTGCTATCAGGATTTTTTCTTTGGCTTTGGTTTTGGAGAGTTTGATTATGATATGTCTTTGATGATTTTCTTTTGGGATCTATCCATCCTGGGGTTCTTTCAGCTTCTTGAATACTTATCTTCTTATCTTTCATGATATTAAGGAATTTGTCTTCCAGCAGCTCTTTGACTATCTTTTATGTGGTTTTCTTAGTCTTGCCCTGTTCTGGAATTCTAACCACCCGTAGGCTATTCCTCTTTATGTTTCATTCTTTTTTACTTCTAGTTTACTAGTATTGAGAGATTTATCTTCAAGCTCAGTAATCTTCAAGCTTCCATTGATTCAAATCTACTCCTTTGCCCTTTCAGTGTGTCGTCCATTTCTGGCCTCACACTGTTAATCTTCTGGATTTCTTTTAGCAGGTTTTATATTATCTCCAATCCTTTATTTTGTTTGACTGCTCCTGTATCGCTTTTCTGAATTCTTCCTTGTTTTTCTCAACATTTCTGTCAATAGTTTGGAAGTACCTAAATGTCATTCTCCTGAACTCTTTTTCAGGCAGTGCCAGTACCTCTTATTCCTCAAAAACATTTTCTAGTTCTGCTTCTTGGTTGTCTATTTGAGCTACACTGTATTGTTTTTTTATGTGTGTTTGAACAGATTTTCTGTTGCTTTCATGGCAATGTAGGGTTGTTGTATTTGTATTAAGTTGATGAATGCTTGTTGGTGTATGTATTCTTAGGCACTCATCAACTGCCTTTTGGTGGGTGTGTTCAAGAGATGAGCCAGTTAGTGCACCATTGTCTGTTTGCTGTTTGTGTAGTTCTGCTCAGGGTGAATTTAGCTGATATTGGTTGTTGTCATTTATCCAGTGTATAACAGCTAGTATTGACTGGGTTCTTTTGCTTAGTCTTTTACAGTAGTGGTCCTATGCAATATTTTTCCTTTTGTGACTGACTAATTTTACTCAGAATTATGTTCTCAAGGTTCATCCATGTTATGCAGTGGCTTGCAGCTTCCTTGTTATTCTTCAAGGTAGCATACTATTCCATTGTGTGTATGTACTATTTTGGCAGAAGTTTTGATATTAGTCATCTGTTGGACTTCATCTTTTAGACTCATTTCACGTTGATTTCGAGGTACTCCTCTTCTCCTTTGCTAAATGTATTTATTTATTTTCTAGCTGTCTTCTTCGTATACATTTTTGTCAGAATTTCCTCTTTGGAAAGAATACAAAACACTTTTAGCACAGAATCAATTCCATGACAAGCAAGAATTCTGCCTGTTTTGTCAATGGCAAAGTTCACAACTCTGTCCCTTCCTTCCTGCAGTAGTGAACCAGCTATTCTGCAGGAAAGGATGTGATCCTCAGGAGTTTTGTCCAGTTCCAGGGTACCATTCTCTGCTTCATGTGTGTGTCCTGTATACTTGAGGAAAAGCCTTTGTTTTTCTTGGATACTGGTTCTTACAGGTCATCAATCTCTTGCAGATAGGTGTTGTCCCAAGCGTTCAGTTCACTGTCTGAGGCCCCTGTGATGATTCGTTTTTCTTCTGACGCCAGAACCAAACCCCACACCTCCATTCAGTGGTCAACCATTGTTTTGAAGCAATGCTGGGTTTCGAGGTCCCACCATTTGACCATGGTATCTTTCCCACTGGTAACCAGCAGATTCTTTTCTCATAGAAACAGGACTTTGGCAATGGTGTCCTTGTGCCCTTTCAGATGGTAGAGGCCACTCTCATTTATCACATCCCACACAATAATGTCTGTGTCGTTGGACCCAGAAGCCAGCCTGCCTCCTAGCTGATCATACTTCAAGGTAGTGACAATTTCTTTGTGTCCACTGAAGGTCACCTTTTCTTCCCCACTCAGGATACTGAAGATTTGGATGAACCAATTCTCATAACCAACAGCTAAGTGCAGTCCATCTGGGCTGGGACATAAGTAAATAACTTCTGGTTAAGCCCCTGGAGGATGAAGATCTTTCCTCCTTTCTTTAAGTCCCAGATGAAAACATGTTCACAGGCTGGTACTGCCACATAGCGTCCTTTCTTACCATGAAGTGTTACAAAGACAATATTACCTTTTTGACTGCCAATCAGACCAAAGTCTGCACTGGCAACATAGCATAAGTATTGCTTGGTAAGCCTCATGTTATGATACCTGATGCCACAGGTGAAGAAATCGCCTTTTGAAGATAGCTCACGGCCTGATCTTCCTCCAAGATGACACTATCCACACATCCTCAGGTTTCACAGGGCTCTAGGGCCAAGGTCAGCATTGCTTTTGATGAGCCCCAGAGGTTTTGGTATGTTGTGTTTTTGTTCTTATTTGTTTCTAGGAATTTTTTAGTTTTACTTTTTATTTGTTCTACTATGTAGAAGCTTTTAAGCAGGGTGTTAATTAGTTTTCATATGTATGATATTATTTCCTTGATTTTCCTATTGTTGATTTCTAATTTTATAGCATTGTGATGAAAGATGATTTATAGTATTTAGATGTATTCAAATTTATTGAGACTTGTTCTTTGACATAATACATCGTCTATTCTGGAGCATGTTTCATGTGCACTGCAAAAGAATGTGTATTGCATTGTTTTTGGATTGAATGCTCTGTACAAATCTATGAGGTCAAGTTGGATTATTATGTTGTTCCTTTGTGTCTTTTGTGTGTTCCTTTGTGTCGTTGTTGAGTTTCTTTCTACTTGTTCTGTCCTTTTTTTGAAAATGGTGTATTAAAATCTCCCATTATTATTGTAAAATAGTCTATTTCTTTCTTCAGATCTATCAGGGTTTGCTTTATGTGTTTTGGGACACTTTCGCTGGGAGCATAGATTTTATTATGGTTATATTCTCTTGTTCTATTGTCCCTTTAACCATGAAATAATGTCTTTTTTTGTCTCTTATGCTTTGAATCCATTGACATTCAGTGTAATTATCAACAGGTATGAATTAATTGCTATCATTGTCATGTTTGTTTTTTTGTGGTGCTGCTGGTTTCTTTTTCTGTATATTTTCTTTGTCTGAGTTCATTTTTTGGTGTGTGCTTTTTCTTGTCAAATTCTGCATAGTTTTAATGTTTCCATAATCTTCTTGGTCTTTCCTTTTCTTGATTTGATGTGGATTAATAGTGTCTTTTTAAAAAATAATTTTGAATTTTGTTCCACATTTTCTTCCATTGTATCCAGATTTCTCTAATGTGATATCTTTCAAATGTTTTTTAGTTGTAGCCAAAAACAAGTTCTGGTCTCAGAGTCATGGAAACTGATGTCCACATGTTCCATTAGTCCATTGGACTAATTGATTCTAAGCATCTTTAATTCTTACTCTTTCTTCCACACACAGAGAGACAAATAGCTGCATCTTAGATGACCTTTCATGAACTTTCAAGGTCACAGAGGGTATGTAGAAAATTGTTTTTGCGGGCTATGTAATACCAATTGACCATGGTGTCCACTGAGACTATGGTCTCTAGCCCCCAGGCCCATCAACTCATTGTCTTAAGATGTATTAGGTTTTTAAAAAAATATTTTTGTGAATTATGTGGGTTTACATGGGAGAACATCAGTTTTACATTCATCTTATTGTATTTTGTTTCATTGCAATGATTACAATCCCCTCCATGCATCATCAAACAACCAAAGGGTACATCCCACAGGCCTGCCCCGTGGCCATCAGCACACAGTCCCTCTCCCTCCTTGAGTTCAGTGTCCCTAGCCACTCCATCTGTCCACGTCATCATCTCTGCCTCCATTTCTGGAATCACTGCTTCTCTGAGTAAGGTCCTGTACTCTGCTCTTCTTGATTGATGGTCCCAGGGACCTCTGCTCCTGAACTGCAAAATCAGTCACTCCCCTCCTTTTGTTACAAAACATCTAACTTTACATTTCTGACCCTCACAGTCAGTCTGATAGCAATTATTCACTATTGTACTGCACAAGTCTTAGCCCCATCTCCTTTCATTAGCCGTGTCCCAAAAGGTTGGAAATCATTCAGTGGAGATTCTACCTTTCCCCTCCTCGTCTGGAACTAGGCTCCCTCTTGAAAGCTTGTAAGCCAGTCACTTCTTGCCTCTGTAATGCCCTCCCCCCACCATTTTGGGTGGCCAATGTCTACATTGCCCATCCCTGTCAGCCCTGTGTGGGTGGGAGTGATCCTTGCTGTAAAGATTTGTTCCCTTTTTTGAGCTACTACATCCATAAGTATAGGTAAACTTTATCAAATTGTAGCGGGTTACTCTTTTTTTCCCTTTTCTTTCCTCTTCTAGTCGAGTTCAGATCATTCAGCCATTGAAGCCAGGTCCAATGGGTACTATCTGCAAGTATGGGTGTTCTTGTGCATCTCCCCTGACTTCATATCAGCTGGACGCTTTACTCTCTGTGTAGTCTTCTGTGGGCATGTCACTGTCTCTGGGTCCAGGAGTCCCCTGATCTTGCTATTCTGCTGGCCAACCAGGTCTCCACCTAGGTTCACAGGATTCTATTGAATTTGGTAGGACTTAGCTCCCAACTTCATTGCTGTTTTTCCCCCTCTTCCCCTTATCAGTGACCAACGTGGTCATCAGCCAGATCGCATGCCTGCTCGTGTATTTCCCTTGAGTCTTAGTCTTGGAAGGGGGTGTGCCCTGAGGGGACCTGACCACTAGCCTTGATGGATCCCAGGTGAACAGCTTGTTTGATCTTGTAGTAGTCAATTAGACTGCCATTGTTTTTTATTTTTCCTGCCTGTCTTTCTTTCATGAAGTATCTTCTGTTCTTCTAGCCACTCCAGGCTGGTCTACTTGTCCTTTCCAGTAGAAATTTCCCACCTCAGATGATTCTGGATGGAGTTCAGGATTCCACCATGGTCTTATGTAATGTAAAGGCTCCACAGGAAGCCTCTTTCAATGGGCAACTTCTAGCCCCCTTTAAGGTATTCCAATCAGTTATAGGCTGAAGAAGGACTTACAAGCTTTCTATTTTCATGTTTCTGGCTATTCTTTCTCTCCCCCTCAAGTGTCTATTTTACAATGGTAGGCAAGGGAAACCAAGATTCAAAAGACAGCCAAGCATCTTAACATTATTCCCTTCTTTTACCCATTCAAAACATGCCACAATCCCTGTATCCCGGAGCCTTGTTCCAAGATTGTGCATATCATTTACCTCTGACCCACTTAGCCCATGTAAACCTGCCAAAATGTTCTCCCATGTGCCTTGTTCTTCCATTCCCCTCCCCCTTCTTGTGTATTTTCCCGCTCCTGCCCCCCAAGCACCCAAGCTATCCTGTGTCTATTCCCTACCCTCT
>NW_006408644.1:6980324-6982166 GCF_000296735.1 Chrysochloris asiatica | reverse complement strand
GGCTAAGTTATGATTTCTGAAGAGACTCAAGCTGTTCTTGTATATTTTGCAAGCAGAAAATATAAGCTTTCATTTGTGAACAAGATTTCAGACACTTGGCTTTATTTGTTTGACTAATAATCCTTTCTTCCTTACTTCTGTAGCTTCAGGGAAGGTGAGAAACAGGTTTTAACTTTTCTAATGAAGGTGAGGTTTCACCTCCACCTTCCTTTTCCTCATTCTGGGTTCCATATCCAAATGCTACAATAATTACTATACCCTCAGGGGGAAGAAGAGCATCTGGGTTAAACTGATTATACCCGGGGGTGGCTTGAGGGGGCTGCCACTATCATCCTTTAATCAAATATTCCCAGAATTTGCCATTCCATTCCAATTGCAAATTCTGGGCAGTTTTTCTCCAAAACCTTTTCTCATAATCTCAATACACTTGTTCCTGCTTTTCCTGAGTCATTTGAGGAAGCTTTACTGCCTCAGCTCTAGAAGGGGTTTTGGTCCCATTGTTGTTCATGGACATCAAAAGTTCATGCTTCAAGTTAATATCAAACATAACTGAATAGTTAGATAATGAGCAGTTCCAACATTCCTCCCAGGTGGCCATGACCTGTTCCTCAGATAGATCTGTTCCCAAGACCTCACACACTGCTAATACCTTTAAGGTAGTAACATTCAAAGTAGTGCCATTAAAAGAGGCATTACGTACATTGATATCTAAAGAAACCATTTTTCCCATAAGCTATAATTAGCGGAGTTAAAAGCATAAAGGGCAAGTACAGAATGCACAATATGATAACTAAAGAAAATTGTACAAAGGTAGCCAACCAGTGAGTTCACAAAAAGCCTATGAACCCGGGACATCAGGAGGTCACGTCCTTGGCCCTCAGGGTCCACGACTCGCAATCCTGAGGAGGGCCTTGGAGTTGGATTTTCGTCCATCTTGTCACGGGGCCACAGCTTCTCAGTACTTGCGGATGCTGTTGCCAGCAGGAATCGACTCGATGGCACTTAACAACAAGAGCAACTATATATATATACATATACCCCCCCTCCCCCTTTTAGGGTGGGTTATTTTTCTTAATTTTTTATAATAATGGTCCTATGCAGTATTTCTCCCTTTGTTACTAATTTCACTCAGCATAGTGTCTTCTAGGTTCATCCATGTTATGCAGTGGCTTGCAGCTTCCTTGTTATTCTTCAAGGTAGCATAGTATTCCATTGTGTGTATGTACCACAGTTTGTTTAGCCAGTCTTCAATTGATGGGCACTTAGGCTGTCTCCAACTTTTTGCTATTGTAAATAGTGCTGCTATGAACATTGGTGTGCATATATCTACTCATGTTATGGTTCATATTTCTTGTGGGTAAATACCAAGTAGAGGAATTGCTGGATCATAAGGTATTTCTATTTCCAACCTTCTGAGGAAGCGCCATATTGCTTTCCAGAGTGGTTGGACCATTTTGCTACCATTTTCCCACCAACAATGTAGGAGGGTCCTAGTCTATCTACATCCTCTCCAACATTTATTGTCCTTTACTTTTTTGATCTTTGCTGTTATTGCTGGTATGAGATGTTATCTCATTGTTGTTTTGATTTGCATCTCTCTAATGGCTAGTGATTGTTAACATTTTTCCATATGTTTGTTGATAGCCCAGATCTTCTCCTTGGTGAAGTGTCTGTTCATGTCCTTTGCCCATTTTTTAGTTGGGCTGTTTGTCTTTTTGTTGTAGTTTCCTATATATTTTATAAATGAGTCACTTGTCTGATGTGTCATGGCAAAATATTTTTTCCCATTGTGTGAGTCCCCTTTTACTCTTCTGGTGAAGTCTTTTGTTGTACATTAAGTTT
>NW_006408644.1:6978852-6980224 GCF_000296735.1 Chrysochloris asiatica | reverse complement strand
TCCCCATTGCCTTCTTGCTTGCATGGTTTCTGCTGAGAGATCTGAACTCAATCTGACTTGCTTGCCTTTTTATATGACACTTCTGTTTTCCCTGGCGGCTTTCAGAAGTGTCTCCTTATCTTTGATTTTGGAGAGGTTGACTATGATGTGTCTTGGTGATTTTATTTTGGGGTCTATCCTTCCTGGGGTTGGTTGAGCTTCTTGGATGTTAGAGAAATTTTCTTCCAGCAGTTCTTCAACTATTTCCTCTGTGGACTTGTGGGATTCTTCTTGTTCTGGAATGCCGATAATTCTTAAGTTATTCCTCTTCATGTTGTCCAACATGAATCTCTTTCACTTTTTTAAGTTTCTTTTGGTTTCTTGTAGTAGAGTTTAGTAATGTTCTTTGTATAGGTCCTTTGTTTCTCAGGTTACATTTATTCCTAAATATTTCATCCTTTGGGTGGCTATTGTAAATGTTCTTTCTTTCCTAATGTCTTTTTCAGTCCTTTAATTGTTATTATAGAGGTATCTAACTGATATTTTTTAAAGTCTTTATTGTGAATTATGTGGGATTACATGGGAGAACATCATTTTTATATTCATCCTATCATATTACATTTCATTGCAATGATTACAATCCCCTCCATGCATCATCAAATAACCAAAGAGTACACCACTCAGGCCTCCCCCTCCCCCAGACCACCATCACACAGCCCCTCTCCTTTCCTGAGTCCTGTACCCCAGCTGTTCCATCTGTCCACATCATCATCTCTGTCTCCATCCCTGGCATCACTGCCTCTCTGAGTAGGGTCACACTCTCTGCTTTTCTCACTTGATGGTTGGTCACAGTGACCTCTGCTCCCAGGCTGCAAAGTCACTCTCCTTCTTTTGTCAAAAAACATCTACCTCTACATTTCTAACCCTTACAGTCAGTCTTAATGGCAATTATTCACTATTGTACCTCAAGAGTGTTGTCCCCATTTCTTTCACCATACCAGTCACAATAGATTGGAAATAATCCAGTGGACATTCTACCTAACCCGGCCCATCTGGAAATAGGCTCCCTCTTGAAAGCTTGTAAGCCAGTCACTTCTTGCCTTAATAGCCCCCTCCCCAATTTTAGGTAGCCAATGTCTAAATTGCCCATCTCTTTCAACCCTGTATACCTAGTGGGTGGGAGTGATTCTTGCTGTAAAGATTTGTTCCCTTTTTGAGCTACTACATCCATAAATGTTGTTTATTGGTCTAGTTGTGAGGATTTTTGTTTTTCTGACATTGAGATGCAAACCATACCGAAGGCTGTGTTCTTTGATCTTCATCAGTAAATGTTTCAAGTCCTCTTCACTTTCAGCAAGCAAGGTTGTATCATCTGCATATCACAGGTTGTTAA
>NW_006408644.1:6976260-6978112 GCF_000296735.1 Chrysochloris asiatica | reverse complement strand
ATAGATCTATTTTGGAAGAAGTGCAGCCAGAGTGCTCCTTGGAGGCCAGGATGGCTAAGCTTTGTCTCTCATACTTTGGACATATTGTCAGGAGAGAACAGTTGCTGGAGAAGGATGTCATGTTGGGTAAGATGGAGGGTCAGAGAAAAAGAGGAAGACACCCCAATGAGATGGATCAGCCAGGTGGCATCATTGATGGCATCAAGTGTGACAGCGGTGGTGGGGTTGGCCCAGGATCGGACATTGTTTCATTCGTCTGTGCATGGGGTCACTATGAGTTGGTTCCGACTCGATGGCACCTGACAACAACAACAACACATCCATAAATATAGGTAAAGGTCATAAAATTGTGGTGGGTTACTCTCCCCCCCCCTTTTATTTCTTCTTCTACTCAAGTTCTGATCATCCAGCCATCTAAGCCAGGTCCAGTGGGTACTATCTGTAAGTATGGGTGTTCTTGTGCATCTTCCCTCACTTCCTATCAGCTGGACACTTCACTCTCTGGTCTATTCCTCTGTGGCCATGTCACTGCCTCTGGGCCAAGAAGTCACCGGGTCTTCCTATACTGCTGGCCATCCAGCTGTTTCACAGGGGTCAATTGAATGTGGTCAGACCTAGTACCTAACTTCATTGCTGTGTTTTCCACCTCTTCACCTTATTGGTGACCAACGTGGTCACCAGCCAGACCCCATGCCTGCTCATGTATTCCTCTTAATTCTTAGTTTTTGAAGGAAATTTGCTCTGAGGGGACCTGACCACTTATCTTGATGGCTCCCAGGCAAACAGCTTTACTTGTTCTTGTAGTAATCAATCAGACTGCTGTTATTGTTTCTGATTTTTCCTGCCTCTCTTTCTTTCACAAAGTATCTTCTGTTCTTCTAGCTGCTTCAGACTGGTCTACTTGTCCTTTCCAGTGGACATTTCCCACCTCAGATGATTTGGGATGAGGTTCAGGATTCCACCTATGATTTTATGCAATGCAAAGGCTCCACAGGAAGCATCTTTGACTGGACAACTTCTAGTCCCCTTTAAGGTATTCCAATCAGTTATAGGCCTTAAATGGACTTAAAAGCTTTCTATTGTGATGTTTCTGACTATTCCTTTCTACCCAACCCTCATCTGTCTATTTTACAATGGTAGGCATGGAAACCAGGATTCAAAAGACAGCCAGCCATCTTAAACTTTATTCCTTTCTTTTACCCAATCAAATCATGCTTCAATCCCTGTATTCTGGAGCACTGATTTTCCAAGGTTGTGCATATATCATCATTTACCTCTGTCCCACTTAGCCTATGTGAACCTGCTTGTTCTCTTATCTGCCTTGTTTTTCCATTCCCTTCCCACTTCTAGTGTATTGCTCCCCCCTACCCCCTCCCGCACCCAAGCTATCCTGTGTCTGTTCCCTATCCTGTGTTCTATCTTTCCCATCTTCCCTCCCCTCCTCTCATTCCTTATATCTCGGTGATCAGCAAATATATATATAATTTTTTAAATCCCCTTTTAGGGTGGGTTCTTTTTCTGAGTTTTTTACAATAATGGTCCTATGAAGTATTTCTCCATTTGTGACTGACTAATTTCACTCAGAATAATGTCCTCTAGGTTCATCCATGTTATACGGTGGTTTGCAACTTAGTATTCCATTATGTTTATGTACCACAGTTTGTTTATCCATTCTTCAATTGATGGACACTTAGGCTGTCTCAATCTTTTGGGCATTGTAAATAGTGCTGCTATGAACATTGGTATGCATATATCTACTCGTGTTATTGCTCGTATTTCTTGTGGGTAAATACCAAGTAGAGGAATTGCTGGATCATAAGGTATTTCTATTTCCAACCTTCTGAGGAAGCGC
>NW_006408644.1:6974014-6974625 GCF_000296735.1 Chrysochloris asiatica | reverse complement strand
CCACATCCCCACCTGAATTTATTGTCTTCTACTTTTTTGATCTTTGCTGTTATTGCTGGTGTGAGATGATAGCTCATTGCTTTTTTTTTTTTTTTAAGGTTTTTATTGTGGATTGAGTGTAATTAACAGGGCATATCATCAGTTTTACATTCAACAAATCATATGCCTTACTTCATTACATTGATTATAATCCCTTCCATGTACCATCAGTTAACAGTATTTCTCTCTATCCACTTTAGCATTTTTAAAAAACACACAAACAACAACAACAAAAAAACTACTCAGGCATATATAATAATTTACATCTCCAAATGGCACATTCTGCAAGTAGGTTCATGGCCACCAGCTCTTAGTCCTTCTCTTCTTGGTCCATGAATCTAGAGTTCTCAGTAGCTCTCCATGCCCCCATCTTTGCCTGCATCTCTGGCATTGAGGCTTCTCTGGATAAGGTCCCGCATTCAGCTTGTGTGTTCCTCTCTTGATGGTCCTAGGGTCCTCTGTTTCTGGACTGTAAGATTAACCACTTCCCTTTTTTTGTTACAAAACTTCTAACTTTACAATTATGATAGTCGCGATTAGTCATGATAACAGTTATTCACTGTTGAATCTTA
>NW_006408644.1:6941490-6973778 GCF_000296735.1 Chrysochloris asiatica | reverse complement strand
TAGGTCAGGTTCATCATGAAGATGTATCTTCTGTCACTGTAGCTGTTCCAGTCTGCTTGTCCTTTCTAGTGGGAATGTCTCACCTCATAAGAATCTGGATGGGACTCAGGATTCCATCTAAGGTCCTATACTCTGTAATGGCTTGGCATGAGGCCTATTTCATTGGGCAAGTTGTAGAACCCCTTTTAGGTATTCCAATCAGTTATAGGCTGAAGATGGTCTTACAAGTTTTCTCTAATCATGTTTCCCAACATTCTTCTCTATCCCACTCAAGCATCTATTTTACAATAGTTGGCAAGGGAAACTAGTATTCATAAGGCAGTCAAGGATTTTAGTATTATTTACCCTCTTCAAGCTATACCTAGATCCCTGTATCCCAGAGCCCTGTTGTTCCAAGGTTGAGTATGCATCACTATTTACCTCTGTCCCACTAGACCATGCAAACCTGTCTCAGTGTTCCCCTATCTATGTCGTTCTTCCACCTCCTCCCCCCTTCTTGTATTGCTCTCCCCAACACCCAAGGTAAACCCCCCACCCCAACCCCATTGTGGTTACCTTTTATTCCATTAGTTCTTCCCTCTTTTTAAGACCATCTATTTTATCCAGTAATCTACCTGACCTTCCACCACCTGGATCTCTGTTCCTCTGTGTTTACCTTTTTTCACATTGTAATTGTTTTGATCATAGACTGACATCCCAGATCCTCTGTTCTTATAATTTTATTCTGTTCTTGACTCTTCCATTTGTCGACTGAGTTCAGGTTGATGCTGCCACGTATGCCATTCTGTAGTTGTGTGTTCTTCTTGGTTTTCAGTCCACAGAACTTCCTTTAAATGATTTCTTGCTTCTGCCACAAATTCCCCAGCTGTAAGCCTTCCAACCTTCTAAATATTCCTTTATATGTGGTTCAGAGTTCTGGGATCATTCCCTGAGCCTGCTTGGTTGGCTATTCTGTGTTGTTGCTGGTGGAACTCTTACTGCACATCCACCAGATCCACCATCTTGTTTGTTTTCCTCATTGTTGTTTTGATTTGCATTTCTCTAATGGCTAGTGATCATGAATATTTCTTTATATGTTTGTTGGGAGCCCGGATCTCCTCCTTGGTGAAGTGTCTGTTCATGTCCTGTGCCCATTTTTTAATTGGGTTAGTTATCTTTTTCTTGTAGAGGTGTTGTAGTTACCTATATATTTTAGAAATGAGTCCCTTTTCTGATGTGTCATTGTAAAAGATTTTTCCCATTGTGTGGGTTCCCTTTTTAATCTTTTGGTGAAGTCTTTTGATGCACATAAGTTTTAAATTTTTAATATGTTCCAATTATCTTTTTGTCTAACTTTGTTTGTATATTTTCAAAATGCTTGGTAGTCTGTGTATGCCCTGAATTAGAGCCCTCACATCTGTCCCTATTTTTTATTGATGACCTTCATAATTTTGGAACTCACATTTAGGTCTTTAATACATGCTGAGTTGGTTTTTTAAAATAAGGTGTGAGGTAAAGCTCTAGTTTCATATATATATATATATATTTTGCATATCGCTTTCCAGTTTTGCCAACACCATCTATTAGAGAGACTATCTCCTCCTCATTCAATATACCTTTGTCAAAAATCAGTTGGCTGTATTTGGAATGGGTTAATTTCTGTATTCTCTATTCTGTTCCATTGATCAGTGTAACTTTCATTGTACCAGTACCAGGCTGTTTTGAGCACTGTAGCCATGTAGTATATTTTCATATCAGGGAGTGAGAATCTTCCAACCTTGTTCTTCTTCTTAAACAGTGCTTTGCTTATCCTGGGTCTCCTTCCTTTCCATAAAATGTTTATAATTGTCTTTTCCATCTCTTTGATGAATGTCATTGGAAACTGGATTGAGATTGCATTATATGTGTAAATTGCTTTGGGCAGTATTGACATTTTCACGATGTCGAGTCTTCCTATCCAGAAACATGGTATGTTCTTACACTTTTGTAAGTCTCTTTTGATTTCTTATAGTAGTATTTTGTCATTTTCTTTGTACAGGTCCTTTGTTTCTCTGGTTGCGTGTATTCCTAAATATTTCAAGCTTTGGGCAGCTATTGTAAATTGTATTGCTTTCCTACTGTGCTTTTCAGTGCTGTCATTGTTATTATAGAGAAATCCAACCAATTTTTGTATGTTGATCTTATGCCCTGCCACTTTGCTGAATGTTCCAATGATGTAGTAGCTTTTTTACTGAGTCTTTGGGGTTCTCTATGTATAGGTTCATATAGTTTTCAAATAGAGAGAGTTTTATTTCCTCTTTGCTAATTTGGATTCCTTTAATTTCCCTATCTTGCTGTATAGCTCTAAGAATTCCAAAACAGTGTTGAATAGGAGTGGTGACAAAGGGCATCCTTGTCTGGTTCCCATTCACAGAGGGAAGGCTTTCAGTTTCTCTCCATTGAGAGTGATGTAGGCTGTTAGTTTTGTTTATGTGCTCTTGAATATGTTGAGGAATTTCCTTTCAATCCTACTTTGTTGAGCGTTTTTATCAAGAACGGATGTTGGATTTTGTCAATGCCTTTTCTGCATCAATCGATATGATCATGTGGTTCTTTTCCTTCTTCTTATTTATATGGTGAATTACATTGATTGTTTTTCTAATGTTAAACCATCCTTGCATCCCTTTTATGAAATCTACTTGGTTTTGATGTATTATTTTTTTGATGTTCCTCTGGATTCTGTTGGCTAGGATTTTGTTGAGAATTTTCATGTGTATGTTCATGAGGGATATTGATATATAATTTTCTTTCTTAATGATATCCTTCCCTGGTTTTGGTATGTTGGCTGTGCTTGCTTCATAAAAAGTATTAGGAAGTTTTCCTTCCTCTTCTATTTTCTGGAATAATTTTGAGTAGATTTGGTGATAGCTCTTCCCTGAATGTTTGATAGAACTCATCAGTGAAGCCATCTGGGCCTGGACTTCTTTTGTTTGGGAGTTTTTTGATAACCTGATCAATTTCTTCTTTTGTTATGGGTCAGTTCAGGTTTTCTACTTTATTCTGTGTAAGTTTAGGTAGGTCATTTTTTCAAAAAATATATCTATCTCTTCTAAGATTTCAAATGTGTTGGAGTACAGCTCTTCATAATATTCTGTTATTATTATTTTTTTCTTTCCTTTGGTTCTGTTTTGACATTGTCCATGTGGTTTCTAATGCATGTTATTTTTGTCTTCTCCCTCTTTTCTTTTGTTAGGTTTGCCAATGGTTAGTCAATTTTATTAATCCTTTTAAAGAACCAGCTTCTTGTCCTATTGATTCTTTATGTAGTTTTTCTGTTTTCCATCTCATTTATTTCTGCTCTTATCTTTATTATTTCTATTCATTTGGTGATGGAAGGTTCCCTCTGTTGGTCTGTTTCTAATTTTTGAAGATGCTGTGTTAATGTGTGAATTTTGGTTCTTTCTTCTTTTTGTATGTATGCATTTATCGCAACAAATTGTCCTCTCAGCACCGCTTTTGTCGTGTAACAAATATTTTGGTATGTTGTGTTTTCATTCTCGTTTGTTTCTAGGAACTTTGTGAATTCACGTTTAATTTCTTGTTTTTCCCAGTCGCTTTATCAGGGTGTTACACAGTTTCCATGTCTTCGACTTTATTTTCTTGGTATTCTTATTGTTGATTTCTAGTTTTATAGCATTTTGGTCTGAAAAGAAGTTCTGTAGTATTTTGATGTTTGTAAATTTATGGAGGCTTGCTTTGTGATCTAACACATGGTTAATTCTGGAGAATGTTCCATGTGCACTGGAAAAGAACGTATATTATGGTGTTTTGAGTTAATGCTCTGTACACATCTCTGAGGTCAAGTTGGCTGATTTTGTTGTTTAGTTCCTCTGTAACTTTGTAGAGTTTCTTTCTGTTTGCTCTGTCCATTTTTGAAAATGGTGTATTAAAATATCCCACTATAATTGCCAATTTATCTATTTCTTTCTTCAATTTTAGTAAATTTTTCTTCATATATCTTGATTCTCTTTCATTGGGAGCGAAGATATTTGTTATGGTTATATCGTCTTGCTCAGTTGACCCTTTGATCATGTGATAGTGTCCTTCTTTATCTCTTATGCTGGTTTTAGACTTAAAGTTTACTTTATCATAGATTAGTATTGCCACTCCTGCTTGTTTATTGTTGCAGTTAGCTAGGAATATTTTTTCCATCCTTTAACTTTTAGTCTGTTTTTGTCTTTGTGTGTAAGGTGTGTCTCTTGCAGGCAGCATATTGAAGGGTCTTGTTTTCTTATCCATTCTGCCACTCTTTGTCTTTTCATTGGTGCATTTGATCCATTGATAGTAAATGTAATTATCCATAGATATGAATTAATTGCTGCCATTTTGTTAATGTTTTTTGGTAGTGCTATTTGTTCCTTTGTTCTGCATGCCTTCTTGTGCTGAGTTTGTGTTTTTTGTGCTAAATCTTGTCATTTTTTTCTTAGGTTTCATATTTTCTTGTTTTGCTTGGAAGTTCATTTTCATGGTAAGGTGTGAAGTATTAGCTTTGTTTGGAATTATCTTATAGTCTATTAACTTTCCCCACCATTTAACACAATTAATCTATCTGACCCTCTCATGACCTGGATCCCTGTTCCTACATTTTCCCCTTTTTTGATATTGATATTATTTTGATCTTCAGTTGACATTCCAGCTCCTTTGAATTTGTTGTTGTAATTTTGTTCTGTTCTGGACTCTGCTATGCATTGTTTGAGTTTCAGGTGATGTTGCCACACCTGTCAATCTCTGGTTGTTATCTGTTCTTGTTGGTTTTCAGTCCAAAGAACTCCCTTTAGTATGTTTTGAAGTGCTGGATTCGTTTTGACAAAATCTTGTACCTTCGTTTATCCTGGAATGTTTTGATTTCACCATCACACTTTATTGATAGTTTTGCTGGATAGACGATTGTTGGTTGGCAGTTTTTTTTCTTTTAGGGTTTTCTATATGTTTCCCCATTGCCTTCTTGCCTGCATGGTTTCTGCTGAGAAATCAGAGCTTAATCTGATTTGCTTTCCTTTGTAAGTAACACTTCTTTTTTCCCTGGCTGCTTTTACGATTCACTCCTTGTCTTTGGTTTTGGAGAGCTTGATTATTATATGTCTTGGTGATTTTCTTTTGAGTGTATCCTTCCTGGGGTACGTTCAGCTTCTTGAATGTTTATCTTCTCATCTTTCAAGATGTTAGGAAAATTTTCTTCTAGAAGCTCTTCAACTATCTTCTTTGTGGACATCTGTAAATCTTCCTGTTCTGGAATGCCAATAATTCTTAAGTTATTCCTCTTCATGTTATTCCATATGAGTTTTAGACTCTCTTCAGTTTTTTAATCCTTTTTTTTTTTTTTTCTGCTTGCTCTTCTATCTTAGCGGTATTGAGAGATTTGTCTTTCTAGCTCTTAATTCTGCTCCTTTTCCCTTTCAGTGTATTGTCCATTTATAGCATTGTGGTCTGAAAAGATGCTTTTAATATTTTGATGTTTTTAAATTCATGAAGGCTTGCTTTGTGACCTAACACATGGTCAATTCTGAAGAATGTTCTATGTTCACAGGAATAGAATGTATATTGTGCTGTTGTTTGGTTGAATGTTCTGTACACATCTATGAGATCAAGTTGGTTGATTGTGCTGTTTAGTTTCTCTATGGTTTTGTCGAGTTTCTTTCTGGTCAAGTTTTCGAAAGTGGCGTATTAAAATCTCCCACTAATATTGTAGATTTGTCTATTTTTTTCTTCAGTTTTAGTAGGGTTTTCTTCATATATCTTGGTGCTCTTTCATTGGGAGCATATATATTTATTATAATTATGCCATCTTGCTCAATTGACCCTTTGATCATGAGATAGTGTCCTTCTTTATCTTTTATCCTGGTTTTTGTCTTAATGTTCACTTCATCAGAGATTAGTGTTGTCACTCCTGCTTGTTTATTATTGCAGTTAGCTGGGTATATATATTTTCCATCCTTTAACTTTTAGTCTTTTTTTTTTTGTCTTTGTGTGTAAATTGTGTCTCTTGCAGGCAGCACAATGAAGCGTCTTGTTTTCTTATCCATTTTGTGACTCTCCGTCTCTTCACTTGTTTATTTAATCCATTGACATTCAGAGTAATTATTGGTAGGTATGAATTAATTGCTGTCATTATGTTAATTTTTGTGGTGCTTTTTGTTCATTTGTTCTGCATGCTTTCTTCTGCTGAGTTCATGTTTTTGTGCTATTTCTTTTCAGTTTCTTCTTAGTTTTCATGTTTTCTTCTTCTGATTGGGTCTTCATTTTCATGGTAAGTTGTGAAGTAATAACTTTCTTTGTGGTTTCCCTACAGTCTATTAATTCCCCCCTGCATTTAAGACAGTCTATTGTATCTTGTAATCTACCTGACCTCCTCACCACCTTTATCTCTCTCCTTATGCTTTTCCCTACGTTGACACTGTTAGTATTTTTATCTTTTGCTGGCCTCACAGGTCCTCTGAATTCATTGCTATAAATTTGTTCTGTTCTGAAATCTGCTATCTCTCAAGTGAGTTCCACGTTGTGTTGCCATGTTTGTCAATCTTTGGTTGTTGTCTATTCTTGCTGGTTTTCATTCCAAAGAACTCTCTAGGATATTTTGAAGTGCTGGATTGGCTTTGACAAAATCTTTTAGCTTCTGTTTATACTGAAATGTTTTGATTACACCATCGTATTTGATTGAGTTTTGCTGAATAGATGATTCTTGGTTGGCAATTTTTTTCTTTTAGGGTTTTGTATATGTCTCCCCATTGCCTTCTTGCCTGCATGGTTTCTGCTGAGAAGTCAGAGCTTAATCTGATTTGCTTGCCTTTGTAAGTAACACTTCTCTTTTCCCTGGCTGCTTTTAGTATTCTCTCGTTGCCTTTGGTTTTGGAGCGCTTGATTATTATATGTTTTGATTTTCTTTTGGGGTCAATCTTTCCGGGAGTTTGTTCAGCTTCTTCAATGTTTATCTTTTCATACTTCAAGATGTTAGGGGAATTTTCTTCCAGTAGTTCCTCAGCTATCTTCTCTGTGGGCTTCTGTGATTCTTCCTGTTCTGGGATGCCAATAATTCTTAAGTTATTCCTCTTCATGTTATCCAGCATGAACCTTTGGCTCTCTTCAGATTTTTAAATATTTTTTTCTGCTTTGTCTTCTATCTTAGCAGTATTGAGAGATTTGTCTTCCAGCTCACTGGTTTTGGCTTCTATCTCTTCAATTCTACTCTTTTGCCCTTTCAGTGTACTGTCCATTTCAGATATTTTATTATTAATTATCTGGACCTCTTTTTGCAGGTTTTGAATTGTTTCCAATGCTGTATCTATCTTGTTTGATTGCTCCTGTAGCACTTTCTTGACTTCTTCCTTATTTTCCTCCACCCCTTTTTAGAGCATTTGTATTTGTTTCCATATCATTCTTCTGAATTCCTTCTCAAGCAAATCCAAAACCTGTTCTTCTTCTACTTGAAATACTGTGTCTGCCTCCAGCTCATTTGTCTCAGTTACTATTTTCTGTTTTGGGATATGTTTTGAGATTTTTTGTTGTGTTTTCTTGGACATTTACAGTAGTTAGGTGGATTTTTAATGCTTAAATGGAAGTACGTTGTTGTGTTGTTTAGCTTGCTGAGTGCATCTTGGTGGATATGATTTGGAGATACACTTCCCTTTTCTCGTGTAATGCCTAGCAGCTTGTATTGGGTCCTGTCCTAATGGTGAGATGTCATGGGGTATGATTGTAGCTTGGTTATATGGCTGTGATTTCTGTCTCTTCTTGGCTAATGTAGGGAGAAAAAGCTCCCACCCCCAGGAAAAAAGTGTGATCAAAAGGACCAAAACCAGAAGCTATATAAAAGCAGAGACAAAAACCTCCACTCCAAAACAAAAATAAAATCGTAGCTGTCTGACCAGTGGCAAGAGTAAAGTGTCCCACCCAGGTCAACTTTAGGGCTGGGTCCCAGAGTTAGACATCATAAGAAGCTGCCAAAGGTTCAGTCCATGGGACTAATGGGGATCCTCCTCTCTGTGCAGTGGGATAATTCTGGGCTAAATTCTGGGCCCTTTTGGGGGTGGTGCCCAACTGCCTGAAGGTGGCCGGGCTGGACAACGGGGGCACAACAGGGAAGAGGAAGGGAAATGTGCAGAATCCCCCCACTCCTCTTTTTCCAAATGTCACTGTGCAGGTTTCACTGTATCAGTCTGGCTGTGGCCCCACCCTCTGAATGCAGCCTGGGTGGGAGTGCTCCGCAGGCAGAGTCCCGAGTTCTAATTGATTCTGGGATTATAGTATTTTCCTTTATATAGTGATTTTTCCACTGGTAGGTGCGGGAAACTGACACCCTGCACCTTATGGTAGATCTAAAGCTGTGGAGCAGCTCCTTAAAAGCACCTTCTCTAGATTTTTGGCACCTCCCCCACAGAGCTCATCCTACCTGACTCTGCTTGTCCCACCTCCAAAGCCGGTGTCTTAAGATGTTTGATAATATCTAGAAAGTTTTCATCATTTTGCCCACCTTATGCTCCATTATATTCGTAATTATGTTTGCAGTAAAGATGCATACTGTACTGCAAAGTCAGTTTGAACCACAGGGTCGGCAATGCAAGCTCATCAGCCTCTCTTCAGGAACTCTATACAGGGTTGCTATGGGTTGGAGCTGACTTGACATCACTTAACAACTACAATAAAAACAGCAATGGACTCTTGCCTTCAAAGCCACCTGAAAATTTCATTATGTTACTTACCACTGAACTTCTCTGATATAACTCCAGTTTATTTTTATTTATTTTATTTTAACTTTTTCCCCTCAAGTCCGTTCAGATGTTTCTTTTAGTGATAACCAACCTAGGACTGGCCAGGCACGATTTGAAAGAACTGCTGGTGCTGGATAGTTCTACTGTGTCCTACCCCTTTGATTCTGCTCCCAGCTACTGGGTCCACATGATGCAGAACCTTCCCTGGGGGTATCTACTTGTACAGGTCTCACCTCTGGTCATCATAAAATGAGTAAAATAAAAGAAGGAAAAATAAAATAAATAATATTCACACCTTTGTAAGTCACTGACAGGTTTCTGCAATGTGAATGCTCTTTTGCCCCTCTATTCACTCACTCCCATTCAAAATTATTGTGATGGGACATGTTGGCCACCCTAAATCAGAAGTGATCTTATTTCTTGTTTTTGTTCCAAATGTTTCTCCTGATAAGCACTCAATCCACTTATTTATTCCTTTATCTGAATCTCAGAGTTCTGGGACCATTCTCTGAATCTTTTAAAAATCTGTTTTCCATGTTCTGATGAAAAGAGTCTGCACAGTCTTTCTGCTTACTCTACTCTCAATCCCAACCTTCTAAAACTGTTTTATTTTGTGTCTATCATGTGTCCTGAAAGTTTCTATTTTTTAAAAAATTCAAATAGATATTTTTTGTTTATTTTTAAAGATTTAATATAAATGCAATCGTGTCATCTGGAAATAGAAAAAAAAATTTGTATTTTCCTTTCCCATATGGATGACATTTATTTATTATTCTTGCTTAATTACCCTGGCATAAACCTCAGAAAATCTACTGGATTTTGCAAATTAAGTTTTAGACTACATAAAGTTAGATGTTTTTGGTCATCATTCCAATGAAGAAATGAAATAGTTGCTTGTTCAAGTCAGAAGAGAGATCTGGGCTGGAATTAATATTAAGTAGAACTCCTGGTGTGATACTGTAGGATCACCACTGTAGTGAAAATCACAAGGTTGGCAGTTCAAACCCACGAGCTGCTCTTCGGAATCACTATACAGGTTCACTACAAGTTGGAACTGACTTGAAGGCACTTAAAAACAGCAATAATAGTTGTTGGTAATTGAAGCTCTGTGAAAAGATGATCTTGACCCTGAAGAGTGTTTGAGCACTTTAAGGAGGTCTTGTGCAGTATATTTGCCTAATGCAATATGCTGTTTATTGTCTTGACTACTCCCTGAGTGTTGACGGTGGATTCAAACAATATGAAGTCTTTGACAACTTCAATCTTTTCTTCGTTTATCATGATACTATTTATTGGTCTAATGGTGAGGATTTTAGTTCCCTTTACATTGAGGTGCTACCCATACCAAAGGCTGTGGTCTTTGAGTCCTCTCCATATTTAGAAAGCAAGGTTGCATCATTTGCATATTGTAGGTTACTAATGAACCTTCCTCCAATCCTGGTGTCATATTCTCATTCATATAATGCAGCTTCTCAAGTGATTTTCTCAGCATACAGATTGAATAAGTATGGTGAAAGAATAAAACCCTGGCACACACCTTTCCTAATATTAAACAATTCTGTGTTCCCTTCTTTTTGAATGACTACCTCTTGGTCTATGTTTAGGTTCTTCATGAGCACAATTGGATGCTCCAGAATACTCATTCTCCATAATGCTGTTCATAGCTTGTCATGATTCACACAATTGAAACTCTTTGCATAGTCAATAAAGCACAGGTAAATATCTTTCTGGTATTCTCTTCTTCTAGCTAAGATTCATCTGAAGTCAGCAATGAAATCCCTCATTCCATTTTCTCAACTGAATCTGACTTGAACCTCTGGCAGTTCTCTTTCAAAGTACTGTTGCAGCCATTTTTGAATTATCTTTAACAAACTTTTACGTGGATGCAATATGAATGGTATTGTCTGATGAGTCCCACATTCCATTGGGTCACCCATATTTGGAATGCACAAAAATATGGATCTCTTCCAATCAGTTGGCTAGGTAGCTGTCTTCCAGATTTCTTGGTATGGATGAGTGAGTGCCTTTAGTGCTTCATCAGTTTGTTGAAAGATTTCCATTTGTATTACATCAATTCCCAGAGCCTTGTTAGTTTTCAATGTCTTCAGTGCACATTGGACATATTCCTTTCATATCTTTGGCTCTTGATCATCTAGTACCTCTTGAAATGGTCGAACATTGAACACTTCTTTTTTGTACAGTGACTCTGTGTATTCCTTCCATCTTCTTTTGGTGCTTTCTGCATCGCATCATTCAATATTTTGCCCATAGAATCCTTCAATAGTGCAATTGAGGCTTGATTTTTTTCTTCAATTGTCTCAGCTTAAGAAATGCTGAATGTGTTCTTCCCTTTTGGTTTTCTAGCTCCAGGTCATTGCACATTTCATTATAATATTTGACTTTATCTTTTCAAGCTGCTGTTTTAAAGTTTCTGTTCAGCTCTGTTACCTCCTAATTTATTCCATTTGCTTTAGTATCTCTATGCTGGAGAGCAAGTTTCAGTGTCCTCTCTGACATTCACTTTGGTATTTTCCTTCTTTCTTTTCTTATTAATGACCTTTTGCTTTCTTCCTGCGTGATATGTCATCCCCCAACTCTTCTGGTATTTGGTCATTTGTGTCTAATGCATCAAATCTGTTCTTGAGTTGATCTCTAAATTCAGGTGTGATATGTTCAAGGTTTTATTTTTGGTCTCATGATCTTGTTTGAATTTTCTTCAGCTTCAGTCTGAACTTGCAAGTAAGCAATTGATAATCTGTTCTACAGTCTGGCCCTGGCCTTGTTTTGGTTGATGATAGTTTTTCCATTATCACTTTCTATAGAAGTAGTCAATTTGACTTCTGTATATTCCATCGCATGAGGTACATGTCTATAGTTATGTGTGTATTTTTTAATGTTGTTAAAAAAAGGTATTTGTAAGGAAGAAGTCTTGCAAAATTCTATCATGCAATATGCAGCATCCTTTCTGTCACCAAAGATTTTTTTTCTTTTTTCCAATGACTGATCATTCCTCTGTTTCTATCCTTTGTATTCCAATGGTCAGAAATTATCAATACATGCTTGCATGTTTGATCAATTTTAGACTGAAGAAGTTGGGAGAGATCTTCAATTTCATTATTACTGGCTTTAGTGGTTGGTATTTAAATTTGTCTAATAGTTGTGTTAACTGGCCTTCCTTGTAATCTTGTCGATATTATCCTACCACAGACAGCATAATACTTACAGATAGATCTTGAAATGTTCTTTTTGATGATGAATCTAATGCCATTCCTCTTCAATTTGTCATTACTGGCATAGTAAACCTTTGATTGTCATATTCAAAATGGCTTATTCCAGTCTATTTCAGCTCACTAATGCCTAGGATATCAATCTTTATGTGTTCCATTTCATTTTTGACAACTTCCAATTTACCTAGATTTATATTTAGTACATTCCATGATCTGATTATTAATGGATGTTTACAGCTGTTTCTCCTCACTTTTAGTTGTGCCCTATCATCAAATGAAGGTCCTGAAAACTTGCTCCATTTGCATCATTATGGTCATCTCTACTTTCATAAAACAACTCTTCCGCAGTCATATTTTGAGTGCCTTCCTACCGGAGGGGCTCATTTTCTGGCACTATATCTGAAGATATTCTGGTGTTCTTCAACATGTTTCAATATTCAATATTCTGGTGCTATCTGACATTTTCCCACTGCTATTCATATTTTTTCAGTGATTAAATATTTGGAAATAGTTTGTCTCTCTTTCTTCCTGGTCTGTCTTAATCTGGAAGCCTAGCTTCAGCCTGTCCATCATGGGTGATCCTACTGATATTTACAATATTGGTGGCGTTGCTCCTAGCATCACAGTAACATGCAAGCTACCACAGTATGACAAACTGACAGACAAGTGGTGGAATTTCAAGGATGGTGCCATGGAATCTTCATTGTAATGCATTATCTCAGCTAATTCCAATGTATACACACAGTTGAGAATTGTGGTTCTGGAAGAGTGGTGGTGGTTATGTGCTATGGTGTCTGTTCTGACTCATAGTGACCCTGCATAGGGTTTGTGAGGCTATAAATCTTTATGGGAGCAGAAAGTCTCATCTTTTGCCCTCAGAACAGCTGATAGTTTTAAACTGCTGGCCGTGAGATTAGCAATCTGACTTGTAACCACTACACTAACAGAGCAATCTTCTAAAATTAGATAAATTGACTCATTTACCCAAATGTGACAAAAAGAGATGCTGACTATAGTAAATTGGTTTTTACTAGCTACTTTTCTGTACAGGGGTGACTAAAACAATGATGTCCACCTTCTGTATGTTACTAATTGGTTATAAGGTCTTTGGTCAGATTTCATCTTTCTATGTTCTTCCTCTCTTCAGACCAAGACACTTTGCTTTCAGCTCATCATGTTGTTGTTGTTAGGTGCCATTGAGTTGGTACCGACCCATAGTGACCTTATGCACAGCAGAACAAAACACTGCCTGATCCTGGGCCAACCTCACTATTGTTGCCACGCTTGAGTCCATTGATGCTACCACTTGGCCAATCCATCTCATTGAGGGTCTTCCTCTTTTTCTCTGACCCTCCACCTTGCCAAGCATGATTTCCTTTTCCAGTGAGTGGTCCCTCCTGACAATATATCCGAAGTATGAGAGATGAAGTTTAGCCATCTTGGCCTCCAAGGAGCACTCTGGCTGCACTTCTTCTAGCTCATCATATATCCTCTTTTATCAGTAAGTTCATCAAACTACAAAAGAAATAATCATTTAGGGATGGAATTTGCCCATCTAATACAAATCCCTACTCTGTAAAATGATTGACCTACCTAAAAATGTATCTAAATTCATTCCTTAATTGCTTATACTACCTTATACTTCTAAGCCTCATGCCTCTTTTGATATTTTCTTTTGTGCATTTCCCTCTGTATTGAACAATCAGATAGTCTTTTTTCCTACCTCCCTATTTACTTCATGTGATCATCCATAGAAAGTTTTTTTTTTTTTTAAATTGATCAAGGAAAGTTTGGATAAAAAATACTTCAGACCTTTTATAATTCAAGTCTCATATTTTTACTGATAGGAAAACTTAATGCCAAAATCATCGAAAACTTGCCCAGAGTAACACAGTTAGTGACCAAGCTAAGACCAGCATCTGGGACTCTTGATTTCCTTTTCCAGGAATCTTCCCACTAGAGCAGGGGTAATTGACTTTAGAGAAGACAAACTAATAATTTTCTTCAAGTAGGGACAAGTCTGGGATGCAAAGGGAAGAAATTGGAGGAAAATAGTGAATTTTAAAAAAAACTTAGTCTGCTAAAGACATTTAACTTTAAACCACTATATTAGATTTCATTTTCCCCCATTTCCTGCCAGAAACAATAAAGTGACTTACTGTTGCACTGAGACCAAGGCAAGGCATTATACTTAAATCTGAGTTTAAATGATTTACAATTGAGTGGTAAGATGGTCTTATATACTGGGTTTACCAGGATATTTCTGAATGCCACAGACCAGTCAAGTGACCCTTGTCAAATCACAATGAGGCTGTTTCCCTCAGTTTCTTCATTTTACAAGGAGGACTCTACTCAGAATGCTTAGACAGAGACCAATGAGAAAGCAGTGGCTTTAAAAGAAAGTGACTTATTGAAGCGATATTGGCTATGAGTACCTCAGTGACTGAATTTTACTAAGGATAAAATTAAGATATAGAAAGGTGAATGGACCCCTTCTTTGCCTCACCCTGTGGTTTGAGTAATTAGCACATTTGAAACAACATCATCAACAACAAAAAACAACAACTTCAGGATGAATAAAATATCATACTTTAAAATGGGAGAAAAATCTTCAGCATGAGAAGGTAGTTTTCCTCTTGCTAATATTTTTTGTTTCTCAATATGCCCTTTGAATGTTACCAGAAGAATGTGAGCTTGATATAGAGAGACAGGATAAGAAAGAGACTGTTCAAATAAGAATTTGACAAAAGAGTAGTAACTGGAGGGAGAAAAAACCCCTCTGTGAAACGTGGTAAAGTCAAGCAATTTGGGTGAAAAGAACATGTGGCACAGTGCAACAGTATGTGCCAAGGAGGATAGGTGGGAACTATCATATGCCTTGCCAAAGAACTTTTAATTAAAACAAAAACAAAAACAAAAACAAAACTAAGAAAACTAGGAGATAAACAGATAGTCTCCAAGTTACTCTGGAAAGCCAATCACAAATATAATCTAGAAGCAGCTCACTTAATTCCACTCTATTCCTATACAACAAATCAGATTGGCATATAACATTCATGTGCCTGGAAATGCTCACCTAAAAATTGCTTTGGGGCTGTTGTTTGATAATTTATATGAATAAAGAAGATTAAGAAACCACCAAAAACACAGAGAACCCAACAATTTTCTTCTCCAGAGAAGGTTTCAAGGACCAGATCCAGTCAACGGTGAATTGTAAACATTCTGGTTATTCAAAGAGGCTGCCTTTTTTTTTTTTTTTTTTTTTTTAAATGTTATTGTGAATTATATGGTAGTTTACATGGGAGAACATTAGTTTTACATTCATTCTATCGTATATTGTTTCATTGCCATGGTTACAGTCCCCTCCTTGCATCATCAACCAACCAAAGGGTATACCCTGCAAGCCTGCCCCCTACACTAACCTCCCCCAGTCTTCAGCACACAGTAGCTCTCCCTCTCTGGATCTAAAGTCCCAAGCTGCTCCATTGCTCCACATCATCGTCTCTGCCTCCATCTCAGGCATCACTGCTTCTCTGGGTAGGGTCCCGCTCTCCACTCTTCTCCGTTGATGGTCCTAGGGACCTCTGCTCCTAGACTGGAAAGTTAATCACTCCCTTCCTTGCTATAAAACGTCTACCTTTACATTTCCAGCCCTCACAATCAGTCCTGATAACAATTATTCACTATTGTATCACAAGAGACCCATCTGCATTTCATTTCATCAGCTCCATGTGGACAGATTCGATACTACTCATTGGAGATTCTCCCTTCCTCAAGTGCCCCTGGCTCTAGGTTCCCTCTTGAAACCTTGTAAGCCAGTCACTTCTTGTCAAAGAGTCTGCCCTTTATATATGATGACATGAAACTTCCACTAGGACAGGTACTTGGAGTTTTTGTTTTATAGATACCAGAGATGGTTTTGTATTCACCTATCTATTCTTGCTCACCCAGTCACCCTCGTGTTCAATGACACATTGGCTAAGACGCCAACCAGGGCATACAATACATTGAAATGATCCACACAGAGATCAGGCCTATTACTGGGACCTCATTAGCGCCTTAGCTCAGTCAACTAATTGTAATGAAAGCTCCATTCAGGTGGCTATGATGAATTTCCAAGACTTAAATTAGAGGTACTGAAAAAGAATAATATATTTCACAACATAAATTTGCTGCAGAGAAACCCCTGTTAATCATAAGCAAGTAATTTCAGCGCGATCAGTTTCTTTTTGTGTATTTTTTTCTGGGCATTTGGTGAGCTTTTTTTTCCTTGGAGACTTGCATCCTTCAGTTTTGGAGAGCTCTGGTAGCGTAGTGGTTATGAATCGGGCTGCGAACCTTAAGGCCAGCAGTTCGAAACTACCAGCCGCTCCGCAGGAGAAAGATGAGGCGTTCTGCTCCTGTAAAGATTTACAGCCTCGGAAAACCTGTACATGGTCGCTATGGGTTGGAACTGATTCAACGGCACTTAACAACAACAACATGTATCGGATAATTTCATATACACTTTTCTTAAATCCTGTTAGGTGGATATTAGACTTCCAAATTAATTATTACATTTTATTATTTCTTATCTTCTACTTTCCATATCTTTAACTTTTTTGCTATTTTATCTTCTAATATTTTGATTAAATTTCTTATTTGTTCTATACTTTTTTGAAAAATTCAAACTTATGTTCTGGTTCTTTATTCTTTTTTCATAAAATTCTACTTTTTTTAATGGATGTGATAATTTCTTAATCATTGAGGATATTTATAACTTTTAAAAAGGCTTTTTTGAAACTGAAAAAGAATTACTTGGTTCAAAGTCCAGTGCTGATCCTACAGCGCCATGCCAGGGGTCCATATATATATGAACTTAATATAGGTGTCTATGATTATGTAGCAATACTTTTTAACTTACCTTGTATATAAATGTAAAGGTATATATTGTTGTTGTTGTTAAGTGCTTTTCAGTAAGTTCTGACTCATAGTTACCCTGTATAGGGTTTCCAAGGAGTGACTGGTGGATTTGAAGTTCTAGTCTTACAATTCAGTGCTGATCCTCCAATGCCACACCAGGAGTCCATGGACTGCACAGTTCATTTGAACTGCAAGGCCAGTGGTTCAAACCCATCAGTCGCTCTTTGGAAACCCTATATAGGGGTGCTATGCGTTGGAGCTGACTTGACAACACTTAACAACAATAATAATATATACATGTACATTATATATGTAAGGGTGGACTCCTGGTGTGGTACTGTAGTATCAGCACTGGATTGAGAACCACAAGGTTGGCAGTTTAAATCCACCAACTGCTCCTCAAAAACCCTATATAGGGTCACTATGGGTCGGAACTAACTTGACGACACTTAACAACAACAACAACATATATAAGGAAATGATAAAAATTATTGCTACGAAATCATAGAAATCTCTATTAAGCAAACATATAAAAATGTGAAACTATTGTTTCTTGACATATCATTCATCTAGGTCTATACACTTCTAAAGGCATTATTTCCGTCTCTCTAACTCTTCCCCAAGTAATCATGTGCTCTTCAGTTTGCACCACGTGAAAACAGTAGTTTTGACATCCTCAAGGGATTCAGATTGTGTTCCTTTAAAATGTTCTTTGAATTTTAGGAACAAAATATCTGAAGGGGCAATAGGAATGCAGGGAGAATAGGGTAAGTTGTCCCAATGAAATTCTCCTAGGACTGTCTTTGCTACCCTCAAACAATGTGCAAGTGTATACTTTTGATGGGAAAAAAATCCTTGGCGCAAAATCTCTTGCATTTTTCTCACCAATTCAGTCTTCAATTTTCTTCATAATAAGCCCCCATGATCATCCTGTGTCCTTGCAGATAATCTATAAAGATTAACCTTTGGATTTTTATCATTAATGCAAATGTATCCATGAATGTGGTGGAGTATAAAGGGGATAAAGTTAGGAAAACTTCTTAGACTTAACCAAACACCTTTAGGGAATGAGTCACTGGGTCTTGAGGTTAAGGGTCACAGACTTCAGAGATACCGTAGTCAAATTGGCATAACACAGTCCACCAAGACAGTGTTAAATCATTGAGTGCAATCATTGAGCCTAATCAAAACATGATTTGTTGAATGTAAAACTGATTATCTTGTCATCAGTCAAGTCACAATAAAAACGAACAAAACAAAAACAGTCTGGTACTGGTACAATGAAAGATATATATATATCAATGGAACAAAATGTTCTAGTAAATCTATATACCTATGGTAAATTGATATTTGAAAAAGGACTGAGATACTCTTGAGGGAGGTAGGGCAAGTTTGTGGATTAAGCAGAAAGACTGTGTAGACACTCTATGGAAAGTATATAAAAAACTGGATGAGATAGATGCAGAACTGGGTCCTGGAACTCAGAACTTCAGATGAGAGGATAGAGAAGCTCAGAGGGGTTGAGAAAGAAGGAGGAATGGAATTAAGATACAAAGAGAGGAAGTGGGATAAGTGATTTAACATTGATATTGCAGCCATTTAGATGAAATGAAGTGTATGCTTTTTGAATGTAAAACTGATAATCTTTCTGTAAACCTTCTCTAAATTCACAATGAAAAATAAACAAATTTGAATACATCAAAGAACTTTTCACTAAAATCTATTATTACTATTAACATTTTTACAAAAAGTTAAAACTGAAAAATTTAGACAAAACACACACACAAATTATAAAATATCTCTATTTTTAAATGATATTACCCTATATATACAAAAGCCCTAAATAAAACTCAGCTAGAAAATGACTATAACTAATTGAAAGATTCAGCAATGTGACAAGGTACAAGATCAACACATAAATATCAGTTAGATTCCCTTGACACTAACAAAAAGAACTCTGAAAAAGAAATAGGGAAACAACACAATTTACAATAGCTTCCCAAAAGTTGAAATATTTAGGAATAAATATAAGCAGACAAACAAAAGACCTATACAAAGAATAGTGCAAAACACTATTACAAAAAGCCAAAAGAGACCTACATAAATGGAAAAATATATCATGTTCGTGGATATAAAGATTTAATATTGTGAAAATGTCAATAATACCTAAAACAATCTACAGATACAATGCTATACAAAATCAGATTCCACCACCATTCTTTAAAGAGATGTGAAAACTAATCACCAACTTTCTATGGAAAAAAGAGATGCTGGATAAACAAAAAAGCACTATAAAAGAAGAAGAACAAAGTAGAAGGCCTCAGCTTCCTGATATCAAAACCTAATACACCACCACAGAAGTCATGTTGTTGTTGTCATGTGCCCTCGAGTCGATTCTGATTCCTAGTGATCTGGAATAGAATTTCCAAGAGCAGCTGGTGGGTTTGAACTGCTGGCCTTGGTGTTACTAGTCCAGTACTTATTCTACAGCCCCATACTAGGTCTAAATAGTAGTCATGTTGTTGTTGTTAGGTGCCATCAAGTTGGTACCAACTCATAGCTACCCTATGCATAACAGAATGAAAAACTGTATGGTCTTGCACCAACCTCACAGTCATTGCTACATTTGAGCCCATTGCTGCTGCCACTGTGCCAATCCATCTCATTAGGGGTCTTCCTCTTTTTCTCTGACCTTCCACTTTATCAAACATGATATCATTCTCCAGGGTGAGAGATGACATCTGGCCTTCCTGGCTTCCAAAGAGCATTCTGGCTGTACTTCTTCCAACACAGATTGGTTTGTTGTTCTCGCAGGTCACCATACTTTGAACATTCTCCTCCAAGACTATAACTCAAATGCATTCATTATTTTATAGTCTTCTTTATTCACTGACCAACTTTCATATGCATATGAGTTAATTGAAACTACCACAGCTTGAGTCAGATGCACTTTATTCCTCAAATTGATATCTTTGTTCTTGAAGCAAGACAAGAAGTTTTGTGCAGCAGATTTTCCTAATGTAATATGTCTGATTTCTTGACTGCTGCTTCCATGAGTGTTGATGGTTGATCCAAGCAAAATGAAGTCTTTGAAAACATCAATCTTTTCTCCAGTTATATGGATGTTGTTAATTAGTCCAGTGTTGAGGATTTTGTTTTCTTTGCATTGCAGTGCAACCCATACCAAAGGTTTGTGGTCTTTGATCTTTATCATTTTAAGTCCACTTCGCTTTCATGAAGCAAGATGTATCATCTGCATATCATAGGTTGTTAATGAGTCTTCCTCCAATCCTGATGCCATGTTTTTCTTCATATAATCCAGCTTCTTGAATTATTTGCTCAGCATACAGATTGAATAAGTATGGTGAAAGATTATAGCCCTGGCAAACACCTTTCCTAATTCTAAACCGTTTGGCGTTCCCTTTTACCATTTGAACACTTGTTTCTTGGTTTATGTGTAGGCTCCTTATAAGCGCAATTAAGTATTGCAGAATACTCATTTTCCTGAATGTTGTCTATAACTTGTCATGACCCACGCAATCGAAAGCTTTGTGCAGTCAGGAAAACAAAGGTAAACATCTTTCTGCTATTCTCTGCTTTCAGCCAAAATCCACCTGATATCAGCAATGATATGCCTCATTCCATGCACTCTTTTGAATCTGACTTGAACCTCTGGAAATTCTCTATCAGTTTATGGTTGAAGCTGCTTTTGTATTATCTGTAGTAAAATTTTATTTGCATGTGATATTAATGATATTGTCTGATCATTTCTGCATTCCATGGGTAACCTTTCTTTAGAATGGGAACAAATACGGATCTCTTCCACTCAGTTGGTCAGGTAACTTTCTTCTAAATTTCTTAGCATAGATGAGTAAGTGCCTCCAGTGCTGCATCATCAGTTTTTTGAAATATTTCAATTTATCGTTCATCAATTCCATTTATATTTCGTCAGTTCCCAGTGTTCTTTGCCAATGTCTTCAATGCACCGTGGACTTCTTCCATCAGTATCATTGTCTTTTTTTCTTTTTTGATGTAAAAGGAAGCTTTATTGTTTTCATCTGGTCGGTGGCTTGGGAGAAGAGGGCCTCCAAAGTGTTGACTATGCTGTCTCTGTGGTTGGAGAGCAAGGTTCAGGCAGAAGGTTTGTGGAGTGCAGGGGAATGCTGAAAGGCCCTTTACAGGTTGTGGGGCTCCACAGGCTCTTCCTAGTCATGCTTGAGAGTGAGCCTCTTGAAGAGACATTCACCCAGCCCTGCCTGGGGACCAGCCATCCTATGTAGGTTGGTCAAGTGGTCGCCTTCTTCTTTATATTTTTCACCTCCTCGAGGAAATGGTTCTCCATAAAGTCACAGAGGTGGGAGTCTGTGTGGTTAGCACCCACAGCATGCAGATCCAGAAGAGACTGGTTTAGGTTCTTCTCCAGAGCCAGGGCGGCTTCTATGGTGTCCAGGGTTCTTCCCCACTCATGTTGGGATGGCTTCTGCATGTCCTGGAAGAGTGTGCGACTACCACACTGGTTTTGCAGTTTCAAGAGACGCTCAGCACCCTTGCACTTCTGCTTTGCCATCTCACAGAAGAAGCGTCCCACACCTTCCAAAACCACATCATCGCGATCAAAACAGAAGCACAGAGAGAGGTAGGTGTAAGAGGCCTGCAGATGCAGATTAACCAGATGGTTGAGTCGAGCCTCCGCTACAGCAGAATAATTCTGATGGATCTGAGAGCTCATGGTTGGTTGAATATTTAGAGTTAACCACATAAAAAAACAAACAAAAAAAACCTGGTCCTGGTAACAGGGAATAGTCAAGAAGATGGTCCCAGAGAAGAGATTGCACCTAAAGAAGTGGTTAGAGGTGGTCCGAGGCTGGAGGTGGGGGATCCCCCAGATCTGTTCTGTCCAAACACTGTTGAAGCAAGACACAGATCCACGGGACCACAGTACAAACTTCTCATTGTCTTCTGATCATATGTTACCTCTTGAAATAGTTGAACATTGATTTTTTTTTTTTGTACAGTGTATTCCTTCCATCTTCTTTCATTACTTTCTGTATCATTCAATATTTTGCCCATAAGAATCCTTCAGTGTTGAAAGTTGAGGCTTGAAATTTTTCTACAAAATCCTAACGAGAAATGCTGAGTGTGTTCTTCCCTTTGGATTTTCTAACTCCAGGTCTTTGCACATTTTACTATAATATTGACTTTGTCTTCTTGAGTTGCCCTTTGAGAACAGCAGTTTGACTATTTCCCTTTGACAACAGTAGTCACATCAGTTTGATCATGGGACAAAAAATACATACATAGAACAATGGAACAGAAATGAGAATCCAGGAAGAAATCCATTCTTCTTTGAAGAGCTTATTTTAACAAAGGATCAAAACTCATTAAATGGGGTAAGAAATCATCTCTTCAAAAAATGGTGCTGGCAAAACTGTATACATATATTTGTAGAAAAATGAAAATAGTCTCCATATCTTACACCATATGCAAAAATATTCAAGATTGATCAAATACTTAAATGTCAAACTTAAAACTATACAGATCATCATGAAAAAATATGGACAAACTTAAGAGTCCTAATACATGACATATTCAAGCAGAACTAAAAATATACTAACAGCTGAAGATAAATAGGTGACTGGATTTTCCTAAAAATTAAACACTTATGCACATCAAAAGATCTCACCAAAAGAATAAAAAGAGAACCTACAGACTGGGAAAAAAATTGGCAATGTCATATTAGACAAGGTCCTAATCTCTAAAATTTATAGAAAGCTTCAACAACTCCTTTACAAAAAGACAAATGATAAAATTAAAAAATTGGCAGAGAACATGAACACTTAACCCAAGAGACATTCAGATGGCCAACAAACACATGATGATATATTTGTGAACATTAACAATCGTTGTTGTTGTTAATTTTCTAATCATAGCAACCCTATGCACAACAGAAAGAAACATTGCCTGGTCCTTTGCTATTCTCACAATTGCTGTTAAGCTTGAGCCCATAGCTGCTACCACCGTGTCAAGTCACCTTGTTGGGAGTCTTCCTCTTATACACTCACCCTCCACTTAACCAAATGTGATATCCTTCACAGGGACTAGTCCCTTTTGATAACATGTCCTATGTATGAGAGACAAAAATCTCACCATCCTGTCTTCTAAGCAGCATTCTGGCTGTACTTCTTCCAAAGCAGTTGTGTTCTTTTAGCAGTCCATGGTACCTTTAGTATTCTTTTCCAGCACCATAATTCAAATACACTAATTATTCTGTCTTCTTTATTCATTGTTCAAATTTCACATGCATATGAGGTGATTGAAAATACCATGACTAAGGTCAGAAGCACCTATACTTCTAACTGACATCTTAGCTCTTGAACACTTATTTTTTGTTGTTGTTGTGATGTTAAAAATTTCCACTTTTTTGTAGTTGCATTATTATTATTAATCATTTTATTGTGAACTGAGTGATAGTTTACATGGGAGAACATCAGCTTTACACCATTGTTTCATTGCAATGATTACAATCTCCTCTGTGCATCATCATTCAACATTATTTGCTTCCATTCCCTCTGTTTTTCTTTTTTGTGTGTGTGTGTCGGGGGGAGAGATGTACACACACAAAATTAAACAGCTGAAGGGCACATTCTGCAAGTCTGCCTCCTGGCCTAAAGCACTTAGTCCCTCTCTTTCCATGAGCCCAGAGTCCTTCGCTGTTCCCTCTCTCCATGTCACCATCTCTGGTGTCACTGCTTTTCTGGATATGGTCCCGTATCTGGCTTGTGCTCTTCTTCCTTGATGGTCCTAGGGCCCTCTGTTTCTGGACTGTAAGATTAACTACTTCCCTATTTTTGCACAAAACTTCTACCTTTACAGTTGTGACAGTCACAATTAGTCATGATAATAATTACTCACTATTGAATCATAAGAATCTTATCTCTATCTCTTTTTTTTATCAGACCTGTCTAGACAAGATGAAAACTATTCAGTGGGAACTCTATCTCCACCCCCCCTCTTAAACTAAACTCCCTCTTGAAACTTTGTAAACCAGTCACTTCGTGCCTTTATTACCCCCTCATTTTAGGTACCCAATGCCTAAGCTACCTGTCCCTATCTACCCTGTATACAGAGGGGATAGGATTGATACTAGCTGTTAAGACTCCTTCCCTTTCTGTTGGTATTTTGAGCAACTACATCCATGAGTATAGGTCAAGTTCATCAAATTTTAGCAATTTACACTTGCTTTCTTTATCAAAAATTGTTTTTTTTTTTTTAAATCGTCCTCTTGTTGAGTTCTGATTATCAAGTCATCGAGGCTAGGTCAGATGGGTACTATCTGCCAGTTTGGGTGTTCTTGTGCGTCTTCCCTCATTTCATATAAGCTGAATGCTTCACTCTCAGCTCTAGAGCTCCATGGCTATGTCCTTGTCCATGGGCTTAGGAGTCTCCATGTCTCAACCAGTCCTTCCTCTTCTTTCTCTCATCTCCAGTTCAATGGGAGTCTATGGAATGTGGTTGAACTCAGCCCATTTCTACATTGCTGCCTTTCCCCCTCTTCCACTCACTAGTAGACCAATGTGGTCATCAACAAGCTTACATGCCTGCTCATGTGTTCCCTTTGAGTTCAGTCTTGGAGTGGGGTTTGTTCTGAAGGGACTTGATTGCTTGCCTTGATGGCTTCCTGTCAAATAACTTGCTTATTCTTGTAGTAACCAATCATGATGCCATTTTTTTCCCCTGCAGATCTTTCTTTGAAGATGTATCTTCTGTTGCTCTAGTTGTTCCAGGCTGGTATGCTTGTCCTTTCTAGTGGGAATGTCCCACCTCAGAAGGTCTGGATGGGACTCAGGATTCCACCTAAGGTCCTATACACTCTAAAGGCTAAGCAAGAAGCCTATTTCACTGGACAAGTTCTAGAACCCCTTTAAGGTATTCCAATCAGTTATAGGCTGAAGACAGGCTTACAAGCTTCCTGTCATCATGTTTCCTGACATTCCTTTCTATCCCACTGAAATGTCTATTTTACAATAGTAGGCAAGGGAAACCAATATTCATAAGACAGTCAAGCATTTTAAGATTATTTTCCCTTTTTTACACCTTCAGACTATACATCAATCTCTGTAACACAGAGCTCTGTTGTTCCAAGGTTGGGCATGCATCACTATCTATGTCCCATTTAGACAATACAAACCTGTCTCAGTGTTCCCTTATCTACCTTGATCTTCTACTCCCGTCCCCTTCTTTTTTTTTATGGAATTGTACCATTTTATTACAAAAAAATCTCACAAACATGAAAATAGTATCTGAAAAAGGAAACTAGACTATTAACCTCCATCTGTAGAACTGGGGGAGGACAAGGCAGGCAGTGAGTTTCTTAGCCTATTTGGTGCCAGGCTGTAACAGTGGGAAGGATAAGAAAAGAACCAATGTAAAATCAGTAAAATCAATGTAAAATTTATATTTAATATATTTTTATACAAATATACAGAGAAATAGAAAACATAAATTCTGAGGGGCTTGGGGGAAATGTGAGGAACTTTGCAAGAGCTGGAGCCATCTACTCAGGCCAACTTGATCTCCTCCTTGACCCCTTTGGCTTCGGGCTTCTCCTCCTTGGTTTTCTCTTCTTCTGTGACTTCTTTCTTCTCTCTGAGTCGTTCTCTTTTTCATCATCAATTTTGACTCTCTTGGCTTTTTTGAAGTTGGAAGAGTTCTTGCAGCCACCCTCTCCCTCCTCATCAGAGTTGGAGAACTCTGCTTCACAAGCCATAATTTGTCAGAGGAACAGATTAGCATGTGTTTGTCAGGGTCCTCTTCATCCTCATCACTGCTTTCCTCTGGAATGGCATCCTCAGCAATTGCCTGCATTTGGACCCTAGGTGCATGGGGCAACATCCTCAGGTTCTCAAACAGTCTCTATTTGATCTTCTCCAAGTACTCATTAGTGTTCTGGTTGGTCATATTGGAAGGGCTGATGCAAAGCTTGAAATCTGGTTCAAAGTATTCAGAGTAGTCACTGTATGGAAGCTCGTTAGCGATATCTGTGCTCAGGGCCACAGCTGTTTCATATGTCCAGCACTGAGCAACATTCCAAATGGTGTAACCACCTCCTCCCAGCATCAGCATTGGCAGGTTACAGTTCTTCACAAATTCCACACACTTGGCATGCCTTTGATGGTCAATGAAACAACCTAATCAATCCCCAGACAGGGAGTCAGAGCCACACTGTAAGACGACTGCACTAGACTGGAACATCTCCATTACTTTGGATATTACCAGCCTGAAAATGACCTCATAAGATTCATCATCAATCTCATCTTGGAGTGGGTAGTTAACAGCATAATACTTGCCTTTGCCAGCATCAATAACCCATAATCCCCTGTTCCAGGGAATTACTCTCCATACTTGTGAAAGGACACAGTCAAGACCCTGGTCTGTGGTATAGAAGGCCTCTTCCATGCCATCATCATGGTGAATATCAATGTCAATATGCAGCACCCTCTGTTGATACTTTAGCAGTTCTAGGTGGCCAAGACAATATCATTGATGTAATAGAAGCCATATTTCTCAGACTTCTTTGCATGGTGCAGGCCCCAGTGCAATGTACAATGATGTCTGTCTGCTGCTTATTAAGTTTCACAGCACTTCCACAAAGCCACCAGTAGAAAACTGACAGAACTAAAATAAGCCATCAAATACTGGGCAGTCTTCACCAACATCGAATCTCTGTATCTACTTGCTATACTCAGACATGTTGTCTGGGCGGATGGAGCACAAGAATTTAATGCAGTCATCACTGTGGTACATGGTCATCTCCTCAGCTTTGGCTTTGAGGGGGCGATAGATTTCCATCTTTTGGTAAAGACGAGAGTTGAGCAGCAAATTGTGAGTCATGGGGATTTGGTGAGATTTCACTGGGTGATCTTGCCCATAGTAGTAATTTACAACATCCTCAGAGAAGTGGTGATGCCAGAGATGGAGGCAGAGACCTAACATGGAGAGACAGAGCAGCTGAACCCTTCCCTTTCTTGTGTATTGCCCTCCCAAACACCTGAACTATGATGTGTTTGCCCAATACCCTGTGCTCTATTGCCTCCTCGCTCCACCTCCCCCAAATCCCTCATCCCACCACCCACCAATAACCAACAAATATTCCTCTCCCCCCTTTTAGTATGGGTATCCTTTTTAAGCATTTACAATAATGATCTTATACAACATTTTTCCTTTTGTGACTGTCCAATGTCACTCATGTATGATGTTCTTGATATCATCCCATAACTCTTCTGGTCTTCTGTCTTTAGTGTTTAATGTATCAAATCAGTTTGTCAGATGATCTCTAAGTTCAGGTGGGATATATTCAAGGTCATATTTTGGCTCTCATGGACTTGTTTTCATTGTATTCAGCTTCAGTTTGCATTTGCATATAAGCAATTGATCAACTGATCGTCTGTTCTACAATCTGCCCCTGGCCTTGTTTTGACTGATGATATGGAGTGTTTCCTTTGTCTCTTTCTGCAGATGTAGCCAAGTTGATTTCTATGTATTCTATCTGGTGTGGTCCATGTGTATAGTCATCTCTTATGCTGTCTAAAGAAGGTATTTGAAATGAACAAGTCATTGATTTTGCAGAATTCTAGCATGCATTCTTCAGCATCATTTCTATCACCAAGGCCGTATTTTCCAACTACTGATCCTTCCTCTTTGCTCCTAACCTTTGCATTCAATTCACCAGTAATGATCAATAAATCTTGATTGTATGTTTGATTAATTTCACATTGAAGAAGTTGGTAGAATTCTTCTATTTAATCCTCACTGGCTTTCGTGGTTTGTGCAAAAATTTGAATAATAGGGGTGTTAACTGGGCTTTTCTGTAGGCGCATGGATATTATCCTATCACAATCAATGTTGTACCTCATGACTGATCTGGATATGTTCTTTTTAACAATTAATACAACACCATTTCTCTTCAATTTGTCATTCCTGGCATAGTAAACCATGTGGTTTGAAGGAATTGGCAAAGAACAAGGCATCAGGAATTGATGAAATAGAAATGGAAATATTTTAAGAAAGTGAGGCAGCACAGAAGAAATTGGGAAGACACTATCTGATTGGAAGAGATCTGTATTTGTGCCTATTCCAAAGAGAGGTGACCCAATGGAATGCGAAAACCATCGGGCAATCTAGTTGATATCTCAAGCGAGTAAAGTTTTGCTAAAGGTAATACAGAAAGGGCTGCAAGCATACATTGACAGAGAACTTCCAGAGGTTCAAGCCGTATTCAGAAGAGGCCGTAGAACGAGGGATATCACTGCTGATGTCCGATGGATCTTGGCTGAAAGCAGAGAATATCAGAAATATGTTTACCTGTGCTTTATTGACTATGCAAAGGCGTTCGATTGTGTGGATCATGACAAGCTATGGACAACATTGCGAAGTATGAGTAATCAGGAATACTTAATTGTGCTCATGAGGAATCTGTACACGGATCAAGAGGCAGTTGTTTGAACAGAAATGGGAACACTGAATGTTTTAAAATTAAGAAAGGTGTGCAACACGGTTGTATTCTTTCACCATACTTATTCAACCTGTATGCTGAGCAAATAATCTGAGAAACTGTGTTCCATGAAGAAAAACGTGGCATCAAGATTTAAGGAAGAAACCTTAGGGGATTCACTTCATCCTGATGAGTCTATAAGGCATGGACTCTAAGACTAGTGTAAAAATCATCTCTGAGAGGGCATATGCACAAGAACACCCACACTTGCAGATAATACCCACTTGACCTGGCTTCAATGACTGCATGATCAGAGCTCAACTAGAAGAATAAAGAAGAGTAAAAAAAGAGTAATTTGATACAAGTTGATGAATTTGACCTACACCTATGGATGCAGTAGCTCAAAAAAGGGAACAAATCTTTATAGCAAGGATCATTCCCACCCCTCCACACACAGAGTAGACAGGGATGGGCAACTTGGACATTGGCTACCCAAAATTGGGGGGATACAAAGGCAAGAAGTGACTGGCTTACAAGCTTTCAAGAGGGAACCTAGATCCAGAGGGTGTGGAGGAAGGTAGAATCTCCACTGAGTAGTATCCAATCTGTCTAGGTGGGGCTGATGAAATGAAATGCAGATGGGTCTCTTGTGATACAATAGTGAATAATTGTTATCAGGACTGATTGTGAGGGTTGGAAATGTAAAGGTAGACGTTTTGTAGCAAGGAGGGGAGTGATTAACTTTTCAGTCTAGAAGCGGAGATCTCTGGGACCATCAAGGGAGAAGAGTGGAGTGTGGGACCCTACCCAGAGAAGCAGTGATGCCTGAGATGGAGGCAAAGATGATGGCGTGGAGAGATGGAGCAGCTGGGGATTTTAGACCAGAAAGGGAGAAGAGCTGTGTGCTGACGATCCTGGGGCAGGCTTGTAGTGTATACCCTTTGGTTGGGTGATGATGTATGGAGGGGATTGTAACCATGGCAATGAAATGATATATGGTAGGATGAATGTAATACTAATGTTCTTCCATGTAAACTATCATATAATTACAATAAAACATTAAAAAAAAGAATTAAGGAAGACTCATTAACAAATTGCATTATGCAGATGATACAACCTTGCTTGCTGAAAGTGAAGAGGACGTAAAACATTTACTGATGAAGATCAAAGAACATAGCCTTCAGAATGGATTACATCTCAATGTAAAGAAAACAAAAATCGTCACTACTGGACCAATAAACAGCATTCTTATCAATGTAGAAAAGATTGACGTTGTCAAGGACTTCATTCTTCTTGGATCAACTATCAACACTCACAGAAGAAACAGTCAAGAGATAGGACGACGTTTCACATTAGGCAAATCTGCTGCACAAGACCTTTTTAAAGTGTTGAAGAGCAAGAATGTCAGCTTGAGGACTAAGGTTCACCTGACCCAAGCCATCGTATTTTCAATAACCTCATATGCATGTGAAAGCTAGACAGTAAATAAGGAACACTGTAGGAGAATTGATGCTTTTGAGTTATGGTGTTGGAGGAGAATATTGAAAGTGCCATGGGCTGCCAAAAGAACAAATAGATTCGTGTTGGAAAAAGTGCAGCTACAGTGTCCTTGGAGGCCAGGATGGCCAAATTTCGTCTCTCATACTTCAGACATATTGGCAGGTGGGACCAGTCGCTGGAAAAGGATATCATGTTTGGTAGGGTGGAGGATTGGAGAAAAAGAGGAAGACCCTCAATGAGATGGATGGATGCAAGAGTGGCAACAATAGTGAGGTTGGCCCATGATCAGGTAGTGTTTCATTCTGCTGTGCATAGGGTCGCTATGAGTCGGTACCAACTTGAAGGCACCTACCCACAATGATGTCACTTAGCATAATGTCCTCAAGGTTCATCCATGTTATGTGGTGTCTTGCAGCTTTCTTGGTATTCTTTAAGGTAACATAATATTCCATTGTGTGTATGTATCAAAGTTTGTTGATCCATTCTTCCATTGAAGGGAACTTAGGTTGTCACCACCTTTTCGGTATTGTGAATAGTGCTGTGTTGTGCATATATTTACCCATGTTATGGCTCGTATTTCTTGCGGATGAATACCAAGTAGAGGAATTGCTGGATCATAAGGCATTTCTATTTCCAACTTTCTGAGGTAGTACCATGCCATTTTTAAGAGTGGTTGAACCATTTTACAGTGCCACCAGCAATGTAGGAGGGTCCCAGGCTCTTCACATCCTTTACAACATTTATTTTCCTCTGCATTTTTGAATTTCAGTGTTATAGCTGGTGTGAGATGATAGCTCATTGTTGTTTTGTTTTTCGTCTATCTGAGGGCTAATGATCATGAACATTTCTCCATATGTTTGTTGCTGCCTAAATGTCTTCCTTGGTGAAGTATCTATTTATGTAATGTGTCCATTGTTTAATTGGGTTGTTTGTCTTTTTCTTGTAGCAGTGTTGTAGTTTACTATAGATTGTAAAATTAGTCCCTTGTCTGATATGTCATTGAAAAAGATTTTTTCCCATTCTGTGTGCTCCCTTTGTACTCTATTGGTGAAATTCTTTGATGCACATAGTATCTAATTTTTAGTATGCCCCAATCATCTTTTTATCTTATTTTGTTTGTGTAATTTTCACAATGTTTGGTGGTCTGTGTGTTTCCTGTATGAGAGGCTCTAAATTTGTCCCTGTATTTTAATTGATGACCTTTATAATTTGGGGATTCACATTTAGGTCTTTAATCCATACTGAGTTGTTTTTTTATATGGCAGGAGATAAAGTTCTTGTTTCAATCTTTGCATATCGCTTTCCAGTTCTGCCAGCACCATCTGTTTTAGAGACTATGTCTTTCCGACTTACTGTACTTTGACCTTTTGTCAAAGATCAGCTGGCTGTATGTGGATGGGTTACTTTCTGGATTCTCAATTCTGTTCCATGTTTCATTGTACCAGTACCAGGCTGTTTTGACTACTGTAGCCATGTAGGAAAATTTGAAATCAGAGAGCGAGAGATTTCCAAATTTGTTTTTCTTCTTAAGCAGTGTTTTGCTTATCCTGGATTTCTTTCCTTTCCATATAAAATTTGTAATTTTTTTTTTCTGTCTCTTTAAAGAATGTCATTGGAATCTGTATTGGGATTATATGTGTAGATTGCTTTGGGTTGTTGTTGCTGTTGTTAGGTGCCATCGAGTCAGTACTGACTCATAGAGACCTTATGCACAGCAGAATGAAATAATGTCCAATCCTGGGCCAACCTCACGACTGTTGGCACACTTGAGTATATCGATGCTGCCACCTGACCAATCCACCTCATTGGGGATCTTCCTCTTTTTCTCTGACCCTCCATCTTGCCAAATATGAAATCTTTCTCCAGCGACCGTGACCTCCTGACAGTATGCTCAAAGTATGAGAGATGAAGTTTGGCCATCTTGGCCTCTAAGGAGCACTCTGGCTGCACTTCTTCCAAAACAGACCTATTGGTTTATTTGGCAGCCCATGGCACTTTTAGTATTCTTCTCCAACACCATAACTCAAAGGCATCAATTCTTCTACGGTATTCCTTATTCACTGTCCAGCTTTTGCATGCATATGAGGTTATTGGAAATACCATGGCTTGGGTCAGGCACACCTTAGTCCTCAAGCTGACATCCTTGCTCTTCAACACTTAAAAAATGTTCTTGTGCAGCAGATTTGCCTAATGCAATACGCCATCCTATCTCTTGACTCCTGCTTCCCTGAGTATTGATAGTTGATCCAAGAAGAATGAAGTCCTTGACAACTTCAATCGTTTCTCCATTGATAGGAATGATGTTTATTGGTCCATTGGTGAGGATTTTTGTTTTCTTGACAGTGAGATGTAATCCATACCGAAGGCTGTTCTCTTTAATCTTCATCAGTAAAAGTTTTAAGTCCTCTTCACTTTCAGCAAGCAAGGTTGTATCATCTGCATATC
>NW_006408644.1:6939409-6940317 GCF_000296735.1 Chrysochloris asiatica | reverse complement strand
TTCCTTCTTTCTTGTCTTCTTAATGACTTTTTACTTTCTTCACTTATGATGTTCTTGATGTCATCCCACAACTCTTCTGGTCTTCGGTTTTTAATGTATCAAATCTGTTCTTCAGATGATCTCTAAGTTCAGGTGGGATATATTCAAGGTCATATTTTGCCTCTCATGGATTTGTTTTCATTTTCTTGAGCTTCAGTTTGAATTTGCATATGAGTAATTGATGGTCTGTTCCACAGTCTGCCCCTGGCTTTGTTTTCACTGCTTTGGGTAGTACTGACATATTCACAATGGGAAGTCTTTCTGTCCAGGTTCATGGTATATTCTTCCATTTTTGTAAGTCTCTTTTATAGTAGTATTCTGTAGTTTTCTTTGTATAGGTCCTATGTTTCTCAGGTTACATTTATTCCTTTGGGTGGCTATTGTAAATGGTATTGTTTTTCTGATTTCCTTTCAGCACTGTCAGTATTAGTATACAGGAATCCAACTGATTTTTGTATTTGATCTTGTATACTGCCACTTTTCTTTATCTTTCAATGAGTACCAGTAGTTTTTTGCTGTGTCTTTGGGGATTTCTATGTATAGGATCTTATCATCTGCAAATAGAAATAATTTTTCTTCCTCTTTGCCAATTTGGATGCGTTTAATTTCCTTATCTTGCTTTATAGCTCTGGCTAAGACTTCAAAACAATATTGAATAGGAGTGGTGATAAAAGTCGTCCTTGTCTGGTTCCTGTTGACAATGGGAAGACTTTCAGTTTCTCTCCATTAAGAGTAGTGTTAGCTGTGAGTTTTGTAAATATGCTTTTAATTAAGTTGAGGAATTTCCCTTCAATTCCTACTTTGTTTAGTATTTTTATCAGGAATGGATGTTGGATTTTGTCAAATGTCTTTTCTGCATCAATTGATAT
>NW_006408644.1:6935134-6938039 GCF_000296735.1 Chrysochloris asiatica | reverse complement strand
CACTATTATTGTAGATATGTCTATTTCTTTCTTCAAATCTATTAGAGTTTGCTTTATATATTTTGAAGCTCTTTAATTGGGAGCATAGATATTTATTATGATTGTGTCATCTTGTTCAATGGTCCCTTTAATCATGAGATAATGCCCATCTTTATCTATTATGCTGATTTTTGCCTTAATGCTTATTTTATCAGAGGTTAGTATTGCCACTCCTGCTCTTTTGATGGCAATTGTCTTGATTTTTTTGTTTTGTTTTTCTCATCCTTTGACTTTTAGTCTGTTTTTGTTTTTGTGTGTAAGTTGTATCTCTTGCAGACAGCATACTGAAGGATCTTTGTTTCTTATTTATTCTGATTCTCTCCTTCTCTTAACTGGTGCATTTAATTTGTTTACATTCAGTTTAATTCTCGATAATGAAATTTATTGCTGTCATTGTGTTTGTTTTTCTGTGCTGCTGCTGGATTTTTGTTCTGCATGTCTTCCTGTGCTGAGTTCATGATTTTTGTGTTCTTTCGTGTCAGTTTCTTCATAGTTTTAAGGTTTCCATGCTCTTCTTGGATTTTCATTTTCTTGGTGTATTGTGAATTATTAAAATCCTTTGAGATATTATATTCTATTAAATTTTCCCTCCATTTAAAACAGTTAATTTTATCTTGTAATCTACCCTTCTCACCACCTGGATCTCTGTTCCTATGTTTCTACTTTCTTTCACATTGTAATTGTTTTAATAATAGACTGACCTCCCAGATCCTCTGGATTCCTTTTTATAGTTTTGCTCCGTTCTGTATGCTTCGCAGTTACAGCAAGACCCCAGGAACTCCTGGGCCCAGAGGCAGTGACATGGCCACAGATGACTAGAGTGGAGAGTGAAGCATCCAGCTGATATGAAGTAAGGGGAGATGCACAAGAACACCCATACTTGCATATAGTACCTACTTAACCTGGCTTCGATGGCTGGATGATCAGAACTCGACTAGAAGGTGAACAAAGAGGGAAGAAAACAACAAAAAAAGAGTAACCCACTATAATTTGATGAACTTTACCTATACTATGGATGTTGTTGTTGTTGTTAAGTGCCGTCGAGTCGATTCCGACCTATAGTGACCCTGTAAGGTGTTTCTAAGGCTGTAAAACTACCCGCGAAGCGGCTGGTAGTTTCGAACTTCTGACCTTAAGGTTCGCAGTGGCGCTGTGGGTTAATGCGTCAGACTGCAAAGCCATTTGAACTGCAAGGTCGGCAGTTCAAGATCACCAGCTGCTCCTTGGAGACCCTATACAGGGTCGCTATGGGTCGGAATCGACTCGATGGCACTTGACAACAACAACAACAAACTGTAAGAAAATACATACTATGGATGTAGTAGCTCAAAAAAGGGAATAAATCTTTAAAGCAAGGATTGCTCCCACCCACTCGGTGCACAGGGTTCACAGGGATGAGCTAATAGACATTGGTTACCCCAAGTGGGGGAGGGGCCTATAAAGGCAAGAAGTGACTGGATTACAAGCTTTCAAGAGGGAGCCTAGTTCAAGACGGGTCAGGGGTAGGTAGAACCTTCACTGAATGATTTCCAATCTGTTGTGACCAGGCTGGTGAAAGGAAAAGGGGTTAAAACTCTTGTGGTACAATAGTGAAAAATTGACATCAGGACTGACTGTGAGGGTTGGAAATGTAGAGATAGATGTTTTTTGACAAAAGGAGGGGAGTGATTGATTTTGCAGCCTAGGAGCTGGCTGGGACCATGGGACCTGGGACCATGAAGTGAGAAGAGCAGAGAGCGGGACCCTACCCAGAGAGGCAGTGACTCCAGGCATGGAGACAGAGATGTTAAGGGACTCAGGGAGGGAGACGGCTTGTGTGCTGACAACCAGAGGGGCGGGCCTGTGGGTTGTATCCTTTGGTTATTTGATGATGCATGGAGGGGATTGTAATCATTGCAAAAAAAATGAAATACAATAAGATGAATGTAAAACTGATGTTCTCCCATGTAAACCCACATAATTCACAATAAAAACTTAAAAAAAAAAAGAATTTGTCTCTCATACTTTGGACATATTATTACGAGGGACCAATCCCTGGAGAAGGACATCATGCTTGGCAAAGTGACAGGTTGAAGAAAAAGAGGAATTCCCCCTACTAGATGGATTGGCAAATTGGCAGCAGCAATGGGCTCAAGCATAGCAACAACTGTGAGGTTGGTGCAGGACTGGGCAGTGTTTTTTTGTGTTGTGTTGTGCTATGAGTTGGTACCTGCTTGATGGTTCCTAACAACAACAAGCAATATCCTGGGTAGAAATCACTGATTCCTTATAGCTGGGACTACATACTAGTTAAGTCATCCACATATTGAATCACCCTATTAGGTTCTGGAAGAATTAGTTTTTCTAAGATTTTGCTCAATCATTTGTGAATATATGAAGCCTTTCTCTAAAACTTTGGAGGACAACAATCTATTATAGTTGACAAGCACTCCCTGTGTTTGGCCATTTCCATTCAAAAGTGAAAAGATATTGGGAATCAGGATGAAGTGTGTTACAAAGAAAGCATCTTCAAGATCTATCATTGAAAATTTTTGGAAATTTGAGGGAATGTGAATTATGACAATAAAAGGATTGGGTACCAGTGGATGGATGGGAATTTCTGCTTGATTAATTATCCTCAGGTCTTATACTAGCTTCCATTGGCTGTTTGGTTGTTGTTGTTTTTTTTTTTTTTTTCCATTTATCTTTTTCTTTTTTTATTTAAGGTTTTTATTGTGGATTGAGTGAAAGTTTACAGGGCACATCATCAGTTTCACATTCAACCATTCATATGACTTGTTTCATTACATTGATTATAATCCCCTCCATACATCATCAGTTAACAGTGTTTCTCTCTATCCTCTTTAGCTTTTTTTTGGGGGGGGGG
>NW_006408644.1:6932839-6934171 GCF_000296735.1 Chrysochloris asiatica | reverse complement strand
ATCTTCCTTTCTCTAAAGCATTTAGTCTGTTTTGTAAGCCTTTATCTATTTACTCGTGGATCGTGTGAGCGAGACTAATATCCCTAGACAGTTGATTTACATGGTGGGCAGGGCAAAAAAGGTAACAATTCCTATTAGTGCAGTGATTCTTGACATGAGAGCAAAGACACGTGGCACGTTTAAGGGCCTGGCACCGCAATGATTGCCTAGCTTCTGAAAACTTTAACAGGAAATAAAACCTATGATGGTTGATGAACGATTGCAAAGTCAGTAACATCTATTAACTCCCCATTCCCCCCGCCCGACAGCCAAAGCAGTAGAAAGTCTCTGGAGTTTAACCAGTTCTCTAAGGGTTAAACAGTTCTTAAAGTCTTCTCTGCTGTGGAGACGGCTGGCTGGCTCCTTGGTGCTCTTGCCGGAGGGGCCTCAATAGAGATGCAGATGCCGTCACTCTTTCAGATGGGTCCTCGGTGAATGCTGGCTCCCTCAGGCAGGGTTGCTCCGAAGAGGGAGAAGTGGCTGTCGTCTCGCTGTAGGGTCGAATTAGTCAGGCTGGAATCCATACTGGAGAGTTTTTGACCTGTAACACAGACTAAAACTCTCGCCCCTTGGTTAATCGCATAATAAAAAAACATTCCAGCATCTTAAAAGGATTCCCCCCCCATTCCAATCATGACTCAATCCCTGTGTCTCAGAGCCCTGCCGTTCCAAGGTTGTGTACATATCTTGCTTATATCTTGCTTTATCTCTGTCCCCTTTAGCCCTTTCACTCATGCCCAATTGTTCTCCCAGCGGCCCCGTTTTTCCCTTTCCCTCTCCCTCCCTGTATATTGGCCCCCTCCCTTGCACCCAAGTTCTCCTGTGGCCAATCCCCACCCTGCGCTCCGCCCTCCCTCCCTACCCCCTTCACCACCTTCCCAACCCCCAACAAAGACCTCCCCCTGCCTCCTTTCAGTATAATGTCTTGTTCTTAGTCCTTTACAGTAGTGGTCCTATGCAATATTTCTCTTTTTGTGACTGACTAATTTCACTCAGCATAGTTTCCTCATATCCATGTTATGCGGTGGTTTACCGCTTCCTTGTTATTCTTCAATGTAGCATAATAGTCCATTGTGTGTATGTACCACAATTTGTTTTATCCATTCTTCACTTGATGGACACTTTGGCTGTCTCCACCTTTTTGCTATTGTAAATAGTGCTGCTATAAACATTGGTGTGCATATATCTTTTTCTTGTGGGTAAATACCGAGTAAAAGGATTGCTGGATCATAAGGTATTTCTATTTTCAACCTTCTGAGGAAACGCCATATTGTTTTCCAAAGAGGTTGGACC
>NW_006408644.1:6923463-6932448 GCF_000296735.1 Chrysochloris asiatica | reverse complement strand
TAGTGAATAATTGTTATCAGGACTGATTGTGAGGGTTGGAAATGTAAAGGTAGACATTTTATAGCAAGGAAGGGAGTGACTAACTTTCCAGTCTAGGAGTGGAGGCCCCTAGGACCATCAACGGAGAATAGCCGAGAGCGAGACCCTACCCAGAGAAGCAGTGATGCCTGAGATGGAGGCAGAAACGATGACGTGGAGCGATGGAGCAGCCGGGGACTTTAGATCCAGAGAGGGAGAGCAACTGTGTGCTGAAGACTGGGGGAGGGGGGCAGAGATTGTAGGGGGCAGGCTTGCAGGGTATACCCTTTGATTGGTTGATGATGTATGGAGGGGATTGTAAGCATGGCAATGAAATGATATACGACAGAATGAATGTAAAACTAATGTTCTCCCACGTAAACTATCATATAATTCATAATAAAACATTAAAAAGAAAAAAGAAAAAAAAATGTAGTGAGCTTTCAGACTGATTTTAATGAGACTGCCCTATTTTGTGAATAAGTGTGTGTATGATCAAGAGCAATCTTTAAGATGATTGTGATCTTTTGGGGAAGACAAATAGGAAAAAAGTATCTAAGATTTTGGAATGAACAAAAAATAATAAATGGATGTCCTCTCTGGTTATCTGTGCCTTTCATTGACTGTGAGCTATTGAACAACTCTGTAAGTTAAAGAATACTGATATTCATGCAAAGAATTACTGTTCATAGAAGTGTAAATACTTTTTATTTGGTGGAATACAGTTGATTGTTGCCCTTTGGCTATTGACCAGTTTTGCATCTATTTGTAAATTCATTTCAACATTCTTGACCATCTGTATATGTGTGCCTCCTAAGAATTCTTTGAACCAAGAGTAGCTTCTTAACTGTTAATTAATGATTTACATAACCTCTCACCAGTTTTCATTAAAAAAATATATTGTATTCTTTCACCATACTTATTCAACCTGTATGCTGAGCAAATAATCCAAGAAGCTGGGTTATATGAAAAAAACAAAAACAAAAACGTGGCATCAGGATTGGAGAAAGAGTCATCAGGTTTGGAGAAAGATGACAAAATCTTGCTTGCTGAAAGGGAAGAGGACTTTAAAACATTTACTGATGAAGATCAAAGAGCACAGCCTTTAGTATGGAATATATCTCAATGTAAAGAAAACAAAAATCTTCACCACTGGACCAATAAAAAACATTCTTATCAATGGAGAAAAGATTGAAGTTGTCAAGGACTTTATTCTTTTTGGATCAACTATCAACACTCAAGGAAGCAGCAGTCAAGAAATCAAAGGACGTATTGCATCCGCCAAATCTGCTCCACAAGACCTTTTTAAAGTGTTGAAGAGCAAAGATGTCAGCTTGAGGACTAAGATGCGCCTGACCCAAGCCATGGTATTTTCAATAACCTAATATGCAAGCAATAGCTGGACAGTGAATAAGGAAGACTGTAGAAGAATTGATGCTTTTGAGTTACGGTGTTGGAGGAAAATATTGAAAGTGCCATGGCTGCCAAAAGAACCAATAGATCCGTTTTGGAAGAAGTGCAGCTAGAGTGCTCCTTGGAGGTCAAGATGGCCAAACTTCGTCTCTCATACTTCAGACATATTGTCAAGAGGGACCAGTCGCTGGAGAAGGTTATCATGTTTGGTAAGGTGGAAGGTCAGAGAAAAAGTGGAAGCTCCCCAATGAGATGGATTGGCCAAGTGGCAGCATTGATGGACTCAAGTGTGGCAACAGTAGTGATGTTGGCCCAGGATTGGGCAGTGTTTTGTTCTAATGTGCATAAGATCACTATTGGTCAGCACCGACTCAATGGCACCTAACAACAACAACAATGGTGTCCATTTATGGATGAGGAAATTGTGGCACAGAAAGGTTAAGTAACATGGCTAGAAGGTGGTGATGGTAGGATACCAACACAAGTTATCTAACTCCAGAGCTTTTGCTCTTCCACCTACACTCTGAAAATAAAGAATACCCCTGCTACTAGTTACTGTTGAGTTGACTCTGACTCATGGTAACCCCATGTGTTGCAAAGTAGAACTAGGCTCCTCCGTAGCCAGGCCTTCTTAATGAGGCACCTCTGAGTAAATTTGAACCAACAATCTTTCAATTAGTAGTCAACAGCTTAACAATTTTCACCACCTAGGGACTCCTGATGTTCCTACTGTTGTTGTTGTTAAGTGCCATTTTGTAGGTTCCAACCTATAGTGACCCTGTATAGGGTTTCTGAGGTGCGACTGGTGAATTTGAACCACTGATTTTGCAGTTCAAACCAGCTTTTTGTTCTAGCACTTATCCTACAGTGCCACACCAGGACTCCTATATCCGTACTAGATCATTTTAGGTAAAACTAGATGCTTTTACTAGTTTTACCTAAAATTGTGTATTGATCTTTGGATTATTTAGGTGAGCTACTACTCTAGGGTCCTGGTTTGGATAAGTACTTTACTGCTAACTACAAGATATGCTTGACCCTACTCTACTTTTCATGGTAATCCAGACTAGAGGCTGGGATACTTAAAAAGCTTCAATACTCCTACACACACAAACACACACACACCAACATATGATGAATCATCTCCATCAGATGAAGATTTTTGACAAGTTATTTTTTGAATCATGGTTTAAAGTAATGAGGGGGAAAGATCCTGAGGTTAGAGGTAAAGTTGCATCTGCTGTGGTTAGAAATATCTGAACAAAGAAAGAGAGATTAGTATGATAGTTAATATATGTTATATGCCTCAGTGATGAGGAGAGTAGGAGTCAGAGACTACGAGATTCTAGGTGAGGACTGAAGGCCAGAAGCTGTTAGAACTGGTTAAGAGAGAAGTCGTGAATTTCTTGAGAGATTTCAATTTATATTCCATGAATTCCTGAAGCCTTGTTCTTTGCCAATGCCTTCAGTACAGCTTTGACTTCTTCCATCAATATCATTCATTGCCTTTTGATCATATGCTAGCTACTGATCAACAGCTCAACATCGACTGTTTCTTTTGGGTACAGTAACTGTGTATTTCTTCCATCTTTTTTTTTTAAGTTATTATTGTGAATTGAGTGATACTTTACATGGGAAAACATCGGTTTTACACTCATCGTTTCATTGCAATGATTACAGTCTCCTCCGTGCATCACCATTCAACAGTATTTGCTTCTTTTCCTTGTTTTTTTTTGGGGGGGGGTTGGGAGGTGGGGGGCAAGGGATATACACAGAAGCACTCAGGAATATGTAACCATTCAAACAACCAAAGGGCACATTCTTCAATCCAGCCTCCTGGCCACCAGCACACAGCATTTCTCTCTGCATGAGTCTAGAGTCTTCAGCTACTCTATCTCTCCATGTCCTCATCTCTGCTTCTATCTCTGGTGTCACTGCTTCTCTGGGTAGGCTCCCATATTCCTCTCATGCTTTTCTCCCTTGATGGTCCTAGGGTCATCTGTTTCTGGACTATGAGATTAACTATTCCCTTCTTTTGTTATAAACTTCTACTTTATAATTGTGACAGTTGCAATTAATCATGATAACAATTATTCACTATTTAATCATAAGAATCTTATCCTCATCTCTTTACACCAGACCCATCTAGATAAAACAAAAATGGTTCAGTAGGGATTCTACCTTCCCCTGCACACTCTAAAACTAAACTCCCTCTTGAAAACTTGTAAGCCAGTCACATTGTGCCTTTGTAGTCCCCCCCACCCCCACACACACTTTGCTTAGCCAGTGTCTAAATTGCCCATCCCTGTCAAACCTGTGTGCAGAGGAGGTGGGAATGATCCTTGCTGTAAAGATTTGTTCCCTCTTTTAAGCTACTATATCCATAAGTATAGGTCAAGTTCATCAAATTGTAGTGATTACACTTTTAAACTTTTCTTTCTTAATCTAGTAGAGTTCTGATTATCCAGCCACTGAAGCTAGGTCAAATGGATATTATCTGCAAGTATGGGTGTTCTTGTGCATCTTCCCTCATTTCATATCAGCTTGATGCTTCACTTTCCGCTCTAGTCTTCTGTGACTATGTCCCTGTCTATGGGCTCAGGAGTCCCCAGGTCTCGCTATACTGCTGGCCAACCAGGTCGCGATCCAGGATGGCAGGAGTCTATTGAGCATGGTCAGACTGAGTTCACAGCTTCAATGCTGTTTTTACCCCTCTTCCCCTTTGAAGCATGCATTGTTCACAGGAAAAATTTTGTTAATTTTTTAAGATAAATTAACCTACCCGAAACAACTTACAATTATGTAAGTACCTTTGTATGCATGTGCTGCTTTGTGTTGTGCTGTTGTGAGAACATTATACTGCTGTAGCCTAGAATATCATAAGGGAAAACACAGACAGTGTCATAATTTATTGTCAGGCAGGTATAATAGGGGAAAAAAGAGGGTTTCAAGTCTCTCTATGTATAGCAGAATCAAGCCAACCTCAGTAATGAGGAAGTTCTGAAAAGAAGGGTGCATAAGAAGGGAAACTGTTGTAAGGGAAAATAAATTTAGTCAATAATAAGTTAATACCTGAAAAACAAGACAAAAGGAAAACATACTTAAATGAATTCCCCAGATCTCAGCAGAAAATTAAACCAGCTTCAGTATTGCGGCTCTGTAGAATAAGCACTGAATTGCAAAGTCGGTTGGAACTGTAAGGTTGATGGTTAAAACTTACCAGTCACTCCTCAGAAATGCTACAGAGGTTCACTATAAGTCAGAACTGATTTGACGGGACTTAGCAACAGCAAAGGGGTAAAGTTAGTCAGTCATTAGACTGAGGAACGAGACTCAGAATAAGCATATTTAGAAAAGTCCCTCAATTAAACTGCTCCAACACTTGAATGAGGAGTACAGCTCATGTCCCTGACAGAAGGATATATAAAGGAAAACCCAAATTGCATTAATGGCTCTTCCTCAATCAGGAGGTGGAAGCCCATTTTTATCTCTCTGTAATAAATTATACTTATCTGCCTAAGCCTGTTATATTTCTCTTTTGTGTGGGGTAAGTGTGTTATGCCTTCCCAATTCTTTGGAAGGACAGTAGCACTTTTCAAGGGTCAATATTTGAACCATGACATTTTGGTGCTGAAAACCAGAAGTGGCTTTCTCCGCATCTCATTTGGCCTGTAACATTACTCTTCTCCTCTCCTGCCCTCTTTTCTTATGTCTCTTTGGAGTATTAGGCAATGCGGGTGTATGAGTCTCTGGGTGTGCCTTGGAGTCTGAAGATTAAAAAAGCATTTCTTTCTGCCAATCCAAATCTTTGGACGTTCCCACATGAGTGGTAACTCAGTTGGATGTGTTGCAGTTTAAAGATGAAAGTGCAGGGGCTTTTGGAAGATCCCTATTATCTACACATTGTAATAAATTGGGTTCAGTTTAAGAGTGCCACAATAAGGTCTGGTCCAGCAGAACACTTTTAATCCTCGTAGGAGACCCCTCAGGGCATTCAGGAAGAGCCAAGACACATAAAATGGAAGTAAGCACTCAGGGAGTGACTTCCCAAGGGATCCCTACCCATAATCACCACACTTCTGGATCTGATACACAATACCCAGGTTAGGACTGGCGGCGTGTCTGGCTTCTGCTGAACTCCAACATCATATCTTTTCTTCCACTATGCATCCAAATGTTTGGTGCTAACTGGGACACAATGTGGACCTGGGCTCAGCAAAACCGCCTTTGCTCCCTCTACCAACCTCTCTATGCACTTTTACATTTACATTCATTTCACCACTCAGACTGCTGGGCTCTGGCAGATCTCATAATGCACTTGTGTTACTGTTTTAATGTAAAAATGCAGTTTGGGCTAAAACTACATCAGGACTGAACTTTTGCCAAGATCACACTACTTGAGGAATACATTAGTATTCTCCAAGGGAAAATTAGCAACCCAGTGGGGACATTGACTGATAGAGCATTTCTCAACATTGCAACACATTTGTGGTAGGAGGCAAAGTGGGAAGAACACAGATCAGAAATAAAGAAAGATGTCCATAGTCAAGGAATTCACCCAGGGATAAGATCTTTGATAATTGGACATAGGAATTACCCTGGAACGAAAGAAAATAGGACACTCTTCAGAGAAGTTCCTTCCATTGCCAGGGCCAAGGCTCAAAACCTGAGGAATCTGGGGTTGAAATCCACTCCTCGAGAGTAAGACAACAGAGGATGCTCCACTGTCACCTGGACTTTAAGAAGTCCTAGGACTAGGGGATCCTATCCTAGAGACTTGCTCTTCTTCCAGGTAAGCATCATCAATCCTGTATAACTGTACCCTGAGACAAATGCTAACAAAGTGAAAGAGACTTAACCTTAACAGTCTAAGGAAAAAGAAACTCATAGTTTTTTGTAATGTCCTGTGGCTCCAATACACCCTGGGAGACCAGAAGCAGTGGCCTTTTCGTGGAAATCTAAATTATAATACCCTCCCTCAACTAGACTTGTTTTGCAAATACCTAGATAATTGGTCAGAAATAGACTTTTATTCAGACTTTTATGCTTCTCAAAGAGAAATCAGAAGAATATGAGGGGTGTGTAGAAGCAAGACCTAGTAACAAAATGCTTAATTTCACTGTCACCAGAGTCCTGGTTTGGCATTGTGGGTTAATGCATCAGGCTGCAAAGTTATTTGAACTGCAAGGTCCCTGGTTCAAGCTCACCAGCTGCTCCTTGGAAGCCTTATACAGAGTCGCTATGGGTTGGAATTGACTCGATGGCATTTAACAACAACAACAAAGACCTAAAATAAGATGAAGTAACCCTCACTGCATATGTTCTCTCCAACCTCCTATCTATTAAGGAAGTGTCAGGCCCCACAGGAAAACCAGTGAGGGTTCATGTTCCTTTCACCTGGGAAAATCTCAAGCCATGTAAAGATAAAGTAGGAAACTTCTTAAATAAACCAACAAAATTTATAGAGGAATTTAAACAACTGATCCTACTTTTTGAAGTAACATGAAGAGCTCTATTGGTGGTATTTTCATGGTGTTATACCATAGATGAGAAAAACTGCATTTGAGCAGCTGCTCAGTCATAGGGGACAGCATTAGTGCACATCTATCAGCTCTCCCCATAGGTAATATAGCTGTGCCCACTAGGTACCTACAGTGGAACGATCAGCCAGTGCAAGTAGGAGTGACTAGAAATCACATGGCTTTCTGTCTCCTGGAAGAGAATGAAGCAAATTCAGATTAATCCTGTCAACTTTTCTAAAATGACAGAAATCAATCAAAGAAAGGACAAAAATCCTGTAGTCTTCAGGGTCACCTAGGGGAAGCAATTTCCAATTTCACTAATTTAGACCCAAACTCACCAGAAGTAGTGACTGTCATAAACACTGACTCCATAAACCAATCCTTCCCAAACATCTTCAGAAAACTTCAGAAGCTAGCTATGGAAGCCCAGACTAATCCCTCCTGACTACTAGAAGTAGCTACTACCATATATAAAAACAGAGACCTAGATATAACAGGGATGGGTCAACAAAAGGCCAATCTTTTAGCAGCAGCTCTAGCAAAAAATACCTGAGCCACCTCTTTTGAACTAGGTTGGAAAGTGGATGTCAACTGCTTCAAGTGTGGGAAACCTGGACACCTTCACCAGGAATGCAGGGCCCTGACCCTAAGGACACCCTGCCCCTGATGTAACAATATAGGTCATTAGGCATGCAATTGTCCAGAATACCCCAGAGAGCACCATGAAATTCACAAGACCCTCTTGGTTACTGAAGAACCTGAGAACTTATGGGGTCCAGGGACAGCAATGAATCCTACCCACACCATCTAGATATCATTATCATAGATGTGGACTGTATTTTATTCAATTTTAAATTGGTAATGGAACCACTTATATGGTCATAAAATCCTTTGGAGGTCCCCTGTTTCCCTCACTCTGTGCATTAGTAGGAATTGACAGTATTCCCCAGAAAAGAAGAAAAACTATACCTTTTTCTTCTATACCCACCTTTCAGTTGAGACAATGTGCTGATAACATATCAATTCTTAATAATTCCTGAAACCCCAATTCCACTCTTAGGCCAAGATTTTTACAAAAACTGGGGTGGGTTGGGTTGCTACAATTATACTTAAACAAGCTCATGTGGTTAGGCCACCCTCCAGTAGCACCAAAAGGAGACGTTTCCACTGAATTACAATCAATGGACCCCAAAGTATGGGCAGGAGTTCCCCAATGAGTCCAAAAAATAGGCCTAGTATTCATTATGCTTAAACCTGGGCCAAAATTTTCCAGAAAATCCCAATGTTTGTTGTCTACAGCAGGCATCTCAGGTTGAACTACCATCACTGAGCACCTTCTTTTTGCAGGATGATAATGGAAAGATCCTGTCATTGCAATATACCCAATTCAGCAGACAAAAAAACCAAATAGTCGGTGCGGAAAAAGATGGCAGATCGGGTGGAAGTGTAGTGACAAGCTCTGCCGAGAACAACACAAAATACAGGGCCAAGAAGGCTCAGGGAATCATCCCAGTACTCTGAACCACATATAAAGGAATATCTAGAAGGTTGGAAGACTTACAGCTGGAGAGCTTGTGGCAGAAGCAAGAAATCAATTGCTTCCTGGTTCGGGATGCTCAGCTGCTCCAGGAGCCGAAATTTTGTGAGGGGCAAAGCAGGGAAAGGATCAGAGCAGCCACGGATGCTTGACAGAGCTGCAGAGATAGAAGTGTGGACATTCTTTTTTTTCTTTTTTTTTTTGGTATCTTTTCGTTGGTCCCTTGCTGTGGGCGTACCTCCATTCTGGTGACTATAGGGGTGCCTGAGCTGGCGGATACCCCAGCCCCACCCTCAGAGGGTTCTACTAAGGATGTGCATAGATCTCCTCGAAATGTAAAGAGACAGTGCCCATTTAAAACCAAGCAGGCTACAGATACTCAGGTCAAGAGCAGGCCTTGAACTTTTCTTGTTTGCTTTTTGTTCCTGTGTTTATTTAACACAGGAAAGAGAAGGAGAAGGCTGTAAGGAGGGAAAGAGACCTCATATTAGGCTA
>NW_006408644.1:6904173-6906198 GCF_000296735.1 Chrysochloris asiatica | reverse complement strand
CCATTCCTGATAAAAATACTAAACAAAGTAGGAATTGAAGGGAAATTCCTCAATTTAATTAAAAGCATATTTACAAAACTCACAGCTAACACTACTCTTAATGGAGAGAAACTGAAAGTCTTTCCATTGTCAACAGGAACCAGACAAGGACGACTTTTATCACCACTCCTATTCAATATTGTTTTGGAAGTCTTAGCCAGAGCTATAAAGCAAGATAAGGAAATTAAATGCATCCAAATTGGCAAAGAGGAAGAAAAATTATTTCTATTTGCAGATGATAAGATCCTATACATAGAAATCCCCAAAGACACAGCCGAGACTGTAAATTCTAAAAAGGCAAAGTTCCTTCCCCACCCCCTCCCCCCCCCCAAAAAAACTAAAGAGGATAGAGAGAAACACTGTTAACTGATGATGTATTGAGGGTATTATAATCAATGTAATGAAACAAAGTCATATGAAAGGTTGAATGTGAAAATGATGATGTGCCCTGTAAACTTTCACTCAATCCACAATAAAAACCTTAAAAAAAAAAAAAAAAGAGAAGATGGAAGGAATACACAGAGTCACTATACCAAAAGGAAATGGTTCATGTTCAACCATTTCAAGATGTAGCATATGATCAAGAGCCAATGATACTGAAGGAGGAAGTCCAAGGTGCTTTGAAGGAATTGGCAATGAACAAGGCACCAGGAATAGATGGAATAAAAATTGAAATCTTTTAAGAAAGTGAGGCGGCACAGGAGGCACTCACTCATCTCTGCCAAGAAATTTGGAAGACAACTATCTGGCCGACTGATTGGAAGTCATCCATATTTGTGCCCATTCCAAAGAGAGGTAACCCAACGGAATGCAAATGGACCTAATAATAGTGTCTTATTCACAGTGTTAATGAGAGGATTATATGAGGTAATTCATGTAATCACTTAGAATAATGTCTGGGTCATAGTACTTGCTTAATTAATATTGGATATATTATTGTTGTTAAATTTTAACTACTTATATAGGGGAATTTTATGCATAAGTTACAGTTTTCTGCACAATATAAAATAAGCATATAATATTGGATACAAACATATATATCTAACATTAAAAGTTTATTTTATTTTGTGCAGAAGACTGCTACTAACACATAAAACTATAATTTCACAAGTATCGATAACTGCAGTTTGGAAAACTGTGTGTCTTATCCAAAGATTCCAACCTCTTGAAAAACAATAAATTAGTTTTTGTTTTCTATATAGTTTTTGTTTTCTAAAATGTAAAGTTCTTGGGCCAAGAAGTCCATGTTTTTATTAGAGTGTTCCTTCTCACCATCAATTGAACTCGCAGGCCCATGTCCTACCTTATTTGAGCAAACAATTGTCAGATACCATGTGTCTCTTCTCTGTTTTTCTGCTGATATTTTTATACCTCAAAAAATATTGTTATTGTTAGGTGCTGTCAAGTTGATTCTGTCTCATAGTGATCCTATATACACAGAACAAACCACTGACCAGTTCAGTGCCATCCTCACAGTTGCTCCTACACTTGAGCCCATTGCTGTTGCCATTGTGTCAATCCAGGTCTCTCTTTTTTTTATGCTGACCCTCCATTTTACTAAGCATGGTGTCCTTCTCCAGGGACAGGTCCCTCCTGATAACATGTCTGAAGTATGAGATGAAATCTGGTCATGTTGGCTTCTAAGGAGCATTCAGTTATACTTTCAGCACAGATTTGCTTGTTCTTCTGGCAATACATAGTACTTTTAATATTATTCTCCAACACTATAACTCATATGTATCAATTTTTCTATGGTTTACTTCATTCATTCCAATTTTCACATGCATGTGAGGCTATCAAAAATACCATGGTTTGTCCCCAGCCGATCTCCTCCCTCCCTGCCTTCCTCGGATGTCGGCTGTTTATGCTGGACGTGTGGCCAGAGACGGGTAAGGATCACGTGGAACCTCGACAACTTAAGACAGAGCCATTGCCATGCTGCAATGAGTTTCAATGACTGGTAAGACTAAGGAATTCGCACTGACC
>NW_006408644.1:6899260-6903833 GCF_000296735.1 Chrysochloris asiatica | reverse complement strand
AACAAGCTATATGAATGGTTGAATGTGAAGCTGATGATGTGCCCTGTAAACTTTCACTCAATCCAAAATAAAAACATTTAATTAAAAAAAAAAAAATACCATGGCTTGGATCAAGAACACTTTAGTCCTCCAACTGGCATCTTTTCTCTTGAACACTTTATAGAGGTCTTGTGCAGCATATTTGCCTAATGCAATATGTCTTTTGATTTCTTGACTGCTACTTCCATGAGTTTTGATGCTGCATCCAAGTAAAATGAAGCCTTTGACAACTTCAGTCTTTCTTCCATTTATCATGATGTTATTTGGTGGTCCAGTTGTGAGGACTTTTGTTTTCTTTACATTTAAGTGCAAACCACCCTGAAGACTGTGGTCTTTGATCTCTGTCAGTAAGTATTTTAAGTCTTCTTTGCTTTCAGCAAGCATTAAAGGCACCCATGTACAAACGTTGTTTTTGCTACGTGTCATTGAACTGGTCCTAATTTATAGCGACCCTGTATAGGGTTTCCAAGTTCTTAAATCTTTATAGGATTGTAAAGCCTCATTTTTCTTCTGAAGAGTGGCTGTTTGGTTTGAACCACCTACTTCGTGATTCGCATTCCAGTTCTTATCCTTTGGGGCCTCTGTGCTCCCTATGTACAAATATCCTCTGTCAAACCTGTATATAGTTGTGGGTATACTCCCACTTCTCCTCCCTCACTTATTCAACCTGTGTACTTGTAACAATCTGTATCCATGTATCTACCTCTAGATCACTATTATTGCAGTATTGTGTAAAAAATAGCATTTACCTTTGTTCTCTTTAGCTTTGCACTCTTCCCAGCATCTTCCCTTGTCTTCATTGTTCTTCTGCCAACTTCTCTCTTATTGTACATTGTCTTCTGTCACCTAAGATAACATGTGTTATCTAGCCATTGAATTCCTGCCCCCCTAACCCTTGGTAATCATTAAAAGATCTTTCTTTTAAAGCAAAAAACTTTCCTTGACTTTTTATAATAATGGTCTCATATACTATTTGTCATTTAGTGATAGACTAATTTCACTCAAAATTATATCCTCCAGTTTCATCCAGGTTCATCACAGATTCACACTTATTCTTCATTGTACTACATTGTGTGTATGTAGCAAAGTTTGTTTAGCTTGATGGATATTTAGATTGTCTTAGTTTTTGCTATTTTGAATAATGTTGCAATGAACATGAGTGTGCATACCTCTATTCATGTCATAGCTCTTATTTCTCTAGGATATTCACCAATTACAGGGATTACTAGGTCATATGGTACTTCTATTTCTAACTTTTTGAGGAAACACCATACCATTTTTCCACAAAGGTTGCAACATTTTCAAGTCCCACCAGTAGTGTTTGAGGGTTCCAATCTCTACACCCTTGCTAACATTTGTTGTTCTCTGTGTTTTGTTTTTATTATTATTATTTTAAACTTTTTTTTTATAAATGCTTCAGTGAGATGATATCTCATTGTTGTTTTAATTTGCATGTCTCTACTGCCTCACTACAGTTTGGCAAACTGACCCACACATCTGTCAGTTTGCCGTACTGTGGTGACTTGTATATTGCTGTGATGTGAAAAGGTATTACACCAGTGTTTCACATACAAGCAGGGTCACCCATGGTGGGGAGATTTCAGCAGACCTTTAAGACAAAAAAATTCTAGGAGGATATAATAGGGAGTCTGTTTCTGAGGTATTAGCCCTTGAAAACCCTATGAATAACAGTGAAACATTGTCTGATATAGTGCGGGAGATGAGCCCCTCAAGTTGGAAGGCACTCAAAGTATAACTGGAGAAAAGCTGCCTACTCAAATAGAGTCAACCTTAATGACATGGATGGAGCCAACTTTCATTTGCTGATGGGGCACTAATCAAAATGAGAAGAAACAGCTACATAATCAGAGCATGGAATGTGTGGAGCATGAATCTAGGAAAATTGGAAGTTGTTAAAATGAAGGGGAACACATATAGACAGATATTTGAGGTATTAATGAGCTGAAATGGACTGGTACTAGCCAATTCAAATAGGATAATTATATGATTTACTCTGCTGGGAATGACAAATTGAAGAGAAATGGAGTACAGTGCTGTCTGTGATAAGATGATGTCTATTGGACTACAAGTAAGACCAGTTTACACAACTATTAATGAAATTTATGCACCAACCACCAAAGCCAGTGATGTAGAAATTAAATAATTCTATCAATCTATTCCGTCTGAAATTTATCAAGTATGAAGACAAGATGCATTGATAATTACTGATGATTGGGATGTGAAAATTGGAAACAAAGAGGAAGGATCAGTAGTTGGAAATAAGGCCTTGTCAATAGAAATTACCAGGAGATTGCATGGCAGAATTTTGCAAGACTTTTTCATTGCAAATACCACTTTTCACCAAATAGAATACACCACAATCAAACTGACTACATCTGTAGGAAGAGAATATGTAAAAACTAAATATTGTTAGCTAAAACAAGTTGAGGGGTCGACTGTGGAACAGGCCATCAATTACTCATATGCAAGTTAAGGCTGAAACTGAAGAAAATCAAAACAAGTTCAAGAGAACCAAAATATGACCTTGAGTATGTTGTTGTTGTTTGGTGCCATCAAGTTGGTGCATATAGGGTGCATAGCTACCCTATGCACAACAGAAAGAAACTTTGCCTGGTCATACACCAAACTCACACTTATTGCTATGTTTGAGTCTATTGCTGCTGTCACTGTGCCAGTCCATCTAGTTGGATGTATTCCTCTTTTTCTCTGACCTTCCACTTTAGCAAATATGATATAATTCTCCAAGGACTGGTCCCTCCTGACAGTATGTCTGAAGCAGGAGGGACGAAGTTTGGCCATCTTGGCTTTGAAGGAGCATTCTGACTGTACTTCTTTCTTCCAATACACATTGAATTTTTTTTTGTAATTCATGTACTTTTAATATTCTCTTCCAACACCATAACTCAAATGCATCAATTCTACTAGGGTCTTCCTTATTCACTGTGCAACTTTAACATGCATACGTAGTTATTGAAAATACCATGGCTTGGGTCAAGTGCACCTTAGTCATGTGCTTTTGAACACTTTTAAAAGAGGTCTTGTACAACAGATTTTTCTAATGCAATACATCTTTTAATTTCCTAATTACTGCTTCCATGAGTATTGATGGTTGATCAAACAAAATGAAGTCTTCGATAACTTCAACCTTTTCTCCATTGAAGTGGATGTTGTTTATTGGTCCAGTTTTGAGGATTTGTGTTTTCTTTACATTGAGGTGCAAACCATACTGAAGACTGTGGTCTTTGATCTTCATCAATAAATATTTTAAATCCTCTTTATTTTCAGCAAGCAAGGTTGTATCATCTGCATAGTGCAGGTTGTTAATGAGTCTTCCTCCAATCCTGGGCCATGTTTTTCTTCATATAGCCCAGCTTCCTGGATTATGTGCTCAGCATACAGATAGAATAAGTATGGTGTAAGCACACAACTCTGGCTCACACCTTTGCTAATTTTAAACAATTCAGTGTTCCTTTGTTCTCTTTGAACAACTACCTCTTGGTCTACATACAGGATCCTCATGAGCACAATTAAGTATTTTGGAATGCTCAGTCTCCACAATGTTGTCCATAGGTTTTTATGATCCACACAATTGAAAGCCTTTGCGTAGTCAATAAAACACAACTAAACATCTTTCTTGTATTCTCTGTTTCAGCCAAGATCCATCTGACATCAGCAGTGATAGTCTTTATTCCACGTCCTCATCTGAATCTGGCTTGAACCTCTGACAGTTCTTTGTCAATGTACGTTTGTAGTCATTTTGGGCTTATCTTTAGCAAAATTTTACTAGTTTGAGATATCAATGGTATTTTCTGATGACTTCTGCATTCCATTGGAATGGACACAAATATGGATCTCCTCCAATCAGTTGGCCAAGTAGCTGTCTTTTGAATTTCTTGGTATAGATGAGTGAGTGCTTCTGGTGCTTCATCAGTTTATTGAAATATTTCCATTTGTATTCCATCAATCCCCGTAGCCTTGTTCTTTGTCAATGCCTTCAATGCACCTTGGACTTCTTTCAGTATCATTGTCTCTTGATTACATAATACTTCTGGAAATGGTTGAACATCGACAGTTTCTTTTTGGCACAGTGACTCTGTATATTCCTTCCATTTTCTTTTGATGCTTTCCACATCATTCAGTATTTTGCCCATCAAATTCTTCAATATTGCAAGTGGAAGCTTGAATTTTTTTTCTTCAGTTCCCCCAGTTTAAGAAATGCTGAGAGTGTTCTTCCCTTTTGGTTTTCTAACTACAGGTCTTTCCACAAATACTCAAAAAGTATTTGATTTTGTCTTCTTGAGCAGTTTTTTAAAATGTTTATTCAGCTCTTTTACCTTCTCCTTCCTTCCATTTGCTTTAGTACCTCTATGCTGGAGAGCAAGTATCAGCGTCTCTTCTGACATCATTTTGGTCTTTTCCTTCTGCTGCACAGGAACTTTTTAAAGTATTGAAGAGCAGAGATGTCAGCTTGAGGACTAGGGTGAGCCTGACCCAGGCCATTGTGTTTTCAATA
>NW_006408644.1:6890820-6898884 GCF_000296735.1 Chrysochloris asiatica | reverse complement strand
GTTCTGCTGTGCATGGAGTCGCTATGAGTCGGTTCCGACTCGATGGCACCTGACAACAACAACAACAACAATGTCTTTTTACTTTCTGCCTGTATTATGTTCTTGATGCCATAGCACGACTCTTCTTATCTTTGGTATTTAGTGTCTAATGCATCAAATCTAGTCTTCAGATGATATCTAAATTCAGGTGGGATATATTCAAGGTCATATTTTGGCTTTCATGTACTTGTTTTCATTTTCTTCACCTTCAGAATGAACTTGCATATGGTCTGTTCTACAGTCTGACCCTAGCCTTGTTTTGGCTGATGATCTAGAGACTTTCCACCATCTCTTTCCACAGATGTAATTAATTTTATTTCTAGAACTCTGAACCATATATAAAGGAATATTTAGAAGCTTGGAAGGTTTACAGCTAGGGGGATTTAAAGCAGAATCAAGAAATCCATTGCTTTCTAATTCAAGATGCTCAGCTGCTATAGGAGCTACCAGCTTGGGAAAGACCAAGTGGGAGAAGGATCAGAACAGCCACGAATGCCTGACAGAACTGCGGAGATACAGGTGTGGACATTCTTATTTTGGTACCTGTTCATTGGTCTCTCAAAGTCTGCGCACCTCCATTCTGGTGATTAGATGGGATGACTGAGCGAATGAACACCCCACACCTTCCCCTGGAGGGTTCTACTACACATGAACACAGATATCCTCAAAATTTAGTGACAGATTCCACTTAAAACCAAACGCCCACCACTGTTCTGTCAGTTTGTCGAACTGTGGTGGCCTGTGAGTTGATGTGATTTTGAAAGCTATGCCACCGGTATTTTAAATACCAGCAGGGTCACCCATGGTGGACAGGTTTCAAGTGCACTTCCAGTAAAAGACAGACTAGGAAGAGAGAGTGACAAACTACTTCTGAATATTTAGTCACTGAAAATCTCATGAATAGTAGAAGAAACACTGTCAGATATAATGCTGGAAAATGAACTCCTGATATTTGGAGGCACTCAAAATGCGACTGGGGTAGAACTGCCTCCTCAAAGTAGAGATGACTGTGATAATGCAAATGGAGTAAAGCCCATGGGAGAAAAGCCCACGGGAACTTCATTTGCTGATGGGGCATAACTCAAAATGAAGTGAAACAGCTGTAAACACCCATTGAAAATCAAAACATGGACTATAGGAAGTATGACTCTGGGAAAATTGGAAATTGTCAAAAATGAAATGGAACGCATAAACATCGATATCTTAGGCATTAGTGAACTGAAATGGACTGCTATTGGCCATTTTGAATCTGACAATACATGGTTTACTATGTCGGGAATGATAAATTGAAGAAGAATGATGTTGCATTCATTGTCAAAAAGGACATATCCAGATCAGTCATGAGGTACAATGCTGCCTGTGATAGGATAATATCCATGCGCCTACAGAAAAGCCCAGTTAACACCACTATTATTCAAATTTTTGCACAAACCACTAAAGCCAGTGAGGATGACATAGAAGAATTCCATCAACTTCTTCAATCTCAAATTGATCAAACATGCAATCAAGATGTATTGATCATTACTGGGGATTGGAATGCAATGGTTGGGAGCAAAGAGGAAGGATCAGTAGTTGGAAAATATAGCCTTGGTGATAGAAATGATAGAATTCTGCAAAGCCAATGATTTGTTCATTTCAAATACCTTCTTTAGACAGCATAAGAGACAACTATACACATGGACCTCACCAGACAGAATGCACAGAAGTCAAATCACGTACATCTGCGGAAAGAGACGATGGAAAAGCTCCATGTCATCAGTGAAAACAAAGCCAAGGGCAGACTGTGGAACAGCCCATCAATTACTCATATGCAAATTCAAACTGAAGTTGAAGAACATGAAAACAAGTCCATGAGTGTCAAAATATGACCTTGAATATATCCTACCTGAATTTAGAGATCATCTGGAGAAGAGATTTGATACAGTAAACACTAAAGGTTGAAGACCAGAGGAGTTGTGGGATGACATCAAGAATATCAGACATGAAGAAAGCAAAAAGTCATTGAGAAGACAAGAAAGAAGGAAAAGGTCAAAATGGATGTCAGAAGAGACACTGAGACTTGGTCTCCAACGTAGAGATGCTAAAGCAAATAGAAGAAATGAGGAGGTACAAGATCTGTAAAGAAAATTTCAAAGATCAGCTCTAGAATATAAAGCTAAATATTACAACAAAACATGCAAAGATCTGGAATCAGAAAACCAAAAAGTAAGAACATGCTCAGCATTTCTCAAGCTGGGGGAACTGAAGAAAAAGTTCAAGCCTAGACTATTGTTATTGAAAGATTCTCTGGTTAAACAATTGAATGATGTAGAAAGCATCAAGAGAAGATGGAAAGAATACACAAAGTCACTGTACCAAAAGGAAATGGTTAATGTTCAAACATTTCAAGAGGTAGCATATGATCAAGAGCCAATGATACTGAAGAGGAAGTCCAAGGTGTATTGAAGGAATTGGCAAAGAACAAGGTACCAGGAATTGATGGAATAAAAAGTGAAATCTTTCAAGAAAGTGAGACGGCACTAGAGACACTCACTCATCTCTGCCAAGAAATTTGGAAGACAACTATCTGGTAGACTGATTGGAAGAGATCTTTATTTGTGCCCATTCCAAGGAGAGATGACCCAATGGAATGTGGAAATCATCGGACAATCTCTTTGATATCCCATGTGAGAGTTTTGCTAAAGGTAATACAGAAATGGCTACAATCATACATTGACAGAGAACTTCCAGAGGTTTAAGACAGATTCAGAAGAGGCCGTGGAACAAAGGATATCATTGCTGATATCCGATGGATCTTGGCTGAAAGCAGAGAATATCAAAAAGATGTTTACCTGTTCTTTACTGACTATGCAAAGACTTTTGATTGTGTGGATCATGACAAGCTATGGACCACATTGCAAAGTGTGAGTATTCTGGAACACTTAATTGTGCTCATGAGGAATCTGTACTTGGACCAAGAAGCAGTTGTTCGATCAGAACATGGGAACACTGAATGGTTTAAAATTAGGAAAGGTGTGCGATGGGGTTGTATTCTTTCACCATACTTATTCAACCTGTATGTTGAGCAAATAATCCGAGAAGCTTGGTTATATGAAGAAAAATGTGGCATCAGGATTGGAGGAAGACTCAATAACAGCCTGCGATATGCAGAAGATACAACCTTGCTTGCTGAAAGTGAAGAGGACTTAAAACATTTACTGATGAAGATCAAAGAGCACAGCCTTCGGTATGGATTACATCTCAATGTAAAGAAAACAAAAATCCTCACCACTGGACCAATAAACAACATTTTTATCAATGGAGAAAAGATTGAAGTTGTCAAGGGCTTCATTCTTCTTGGATCAACTATCAACACTCACTGAAGCAGCAATCAAGAAACCAAACGAATTGCATTAGGTAAATCTGCTGCACAAGACCTTTTTAAAGTGTTGAAGAGTGAAGATGTCAGCTTGAGGACTACGATGCGCCTGACACAAGCCATGGTATTTTCAATAACCTCATATGCATGCAAAAGCTGGACAGTGAATAAGGAAGACCATAGAAGAATTCATGCTTTTGAGTTATGGTGTTGGAGGAGAATATTGAAAGTGACATGGGCTGCCAAAAGAACCAACAGATCCGTTTTGGAAGAAGTGCATCCAGAGTACTCCTTGGAGGCCAAGATGGCCAAACTTCGTCTCTCATACTTCGGATATATTGTCAGGAGGGACTAGTCGCTGGAGAAGGATATCATGTTTGGTAAGGTAGAGGGTCAGAGAAAAAGAGGAAGCTCCCCATTGAGATGGATTGGCCCAGTGGCAGCATTGGTGGACTCAAGCGTGGCAACAGTAGTGAGGTTGGCCCAGGACCAGGCAGTGTTTCGTTCTGTTGTGCATATAAAGTCGCTATGGATGGGTATCAACTCGATGGCACCTAACAACAACAACAATGCTATAACGTATTGCTACCAGCGTTCCAGTTCATACAAACATTTGTGTATTCCTAACAAAACATGTTTAAATATGTCTCTTAAATGAGTGGATGGATGCAGAGAATTTTTTTTTATAATTCACTTATTTTAGTATCTTTAGGGTGTCTTCCAAAAAATAAAGGTCCAGTTAAAGCAGTGGCCTAGGCCAATTAAATTCAAGGCAGAAAGATCAGCTCAGAAGATTATGGCAACTGTTTTTTTTGGAATTGCAAAGGAATAATCTTTATGGATTTTCTCAAAGGATACAAGGCAATCATGGTGACTTTGTATGAATATGTTTTAAGAAAATTGAAAACTGTATTGGTGAGAAAAAGGCCAGGAAAGTTACTCCAAGGATTTTTTCTCCCTATTACAATACAGCACTGCTCATTCTTCAAGGGTAACAAGTGTTGTCCTAATAGAACTTCATTGGGAAACCTTTACCCCAACCACTTTACAGCCCTGCTCTTATCACTTCAAATATTTTGTTTCTCAAACACAACATTTAAAATGAACATGATTGGGGTTCCTGTTGTTGTTGTTAAGTGCCTTTGAGTCTGTTCCGACCCATAGCAACCCTGAACAGGGTTTCTGAGGTTGTAAATCTTTATGGGAGCAGAAAGTCTCATCTTTTTCCCACGGAGCAGCTGGTAGTTTTGAACTAATGACCTTGCGGTTCGCAGCCCAATTTGTAACCACTAAACTACTTTTTTTTTTTTTAAAGCATGAAAACCTTTTCTTGACTTTATACAATCATGGTTTCATACAATATTTGTCCTTCTGTAACTGACTAATTTCTCTCAGCATAATGTTCTCCAGATTCTTCCATATTATGAAATGTTTCACAGATTTATCATTATTCTTTAATGTTTAATTGTATTCAACTATGTGTATGTAATAAAGTTGCCAAAACTGCTGTCTTGATTTGCTGTTAATTGATGAGTGCAGAATTCTTCAAGGAAGAGTTAGAGCCATGGAAACACTGCCTTCAGAAGTGTTTAGACCTAATTGGAGAATATGTGGTTAAACAATAATTTCACATTTTGATGTTTTTGTTTGATAATGGTTTATGTGATTTTATAGCAACATATTTTTTTTATCTACCCTCCTATAGACCCAATAGAAATGTTTAATGAGGCTTTTAATGATAATGTTTCAATGCTACATGAAAAACAAAAATTGGGATACAATTATTGTATCCATCCAACCAACTCAATTAGGTAAAATATATTAGGTACAGGGAGAAACCAAAACAATGTTTTTAATGTTATTTTAATGTTCTTATATCTAGATGGTAGATTTTGTTGTTGTTGTTTTAATGTTATTATTTCTAGATGGTAGATTTTGTTGTTGTTGTTGTTGTTGTTGTTAAGTGCTGTTGAGTCAGATCCAACTCATATTTACCCTGTATAGGGTTTCCAAGGAGTAGGTTTAGATATTTTGTTTTTATTTATTTTTAAACTTCTTTGTATGTTCTCAGTTTTTCTATCATGAGTATGTATGTGTTACTTTTATAATTAAGCAAATGTGTTTTGTTTTTTCCTTTTAGATTATAAAGCTAGTTAGTGGTAGAACCAATTCTTGTTAGTCTGGCAGAACCAGACTGTTTTTGCCCTTCACCCCTGATGCATCTATAAAAGTGTGGTTAGAGGCAGAAGGAGAATGAAGGGGTAGCAAAGGATTTCAATAAGGGGGTGTTGTAGGTGGATAATCTTATTCATAGAAGATGAATGTTGAAGTATTTAGGGTTCAAGTACCATGATGTCTATAACTTGAGAAATGTATGCTGAAGTACTTAGAGTGTCATGACATTTATGAAGAAAGAGAAAGCAAGAGAGAGAATGGCAAAATGCTAAATGGCTAATTTATGTGGAAGGTATGTGGCTACTCATTGTAGTATTCTTTCAACTCTTTAAAGGTGTAACATTTTTCAAATAAGTAAATTGGGATTTTTTTTTTTTGGACAACGTGAAGGAGGAGGCAATCATCTTGCAAATATTTCTGAGAAATGAGTTAGAAAACACCCTAAAAATGCAGTTGGGACTGGGGATCCAGAAATCAGTGGAGATCTTAAATAATGATTTCAGAAGGTTTAGATAAGGAGGAGGGCAAAGTTAGATAGCAGGGGATTGGAAAGTGAGTGGGAGGTAAGAAAGTGGAGTCAGTGTTGTGGACTACAATTTTTAACATTTTAGCAATGGGAAAAAAGGAAATGGAAAAATGATTTAAGAAGCAATATAATTTTGTGATTTTTTTTATATTAAGTTTAATCTCATTATGGATTCGTATTAATATGAAATCAGTATTCAATTTTCAATGCTCTTTCCCATACCTTTAGAGGTCAAAGAATAATATGCACAATGCTACCATCTAGAGTATCCACTAAAAATTGCACTCAATATTTGACATTATCAATGCAGGTGACTTTCTCAGAGACTAATGTGCTGAGAGAAATTAGTCAGTCACAAAAGGACCAAATTGCATAAGATTATTATTGTAAAATCTTAAGAAAAGTTTTCCATAGTAAAAGAAAAGTTCTATGATGGTTATCAGGGGTGGGAGGGAGGAAACAGTAAGGCACATGTTAGGAGACAGATGCATGTTAGCTCTGTGATGGGGAGGGCCATGCACAAGAAGGGGGTGGGAGTGGAAGAACTAGGGAGACCTGGGAAGACTAAAGGAGGTTTGCATGGGCTAAATGGGACAGAGGTAAATAGTGATTATGTGCAACCTTGGAACAACAGGGCTCTGTGATACAGGGATGGAGGCATAGTCTGAATGGGTAATAAAGGGGGAATAATGTTAAGGTGCTTAGCTGTCTTGTGGTTTCCATTGCCTGCTGTGTATAAGGTCGCTATGAGTCGGTATCAACTCGATGGCAACTAACAACAACAACATTAATAAACTCAGTGTAACTGTCACAGGTGTTGGTTGCTTGTCTGGTGTATGGCAGCTGGTATTGGTTCTTGCCTGAGTAGTGGGATTTTTATAGGGTGTGATTGTAGCTTGACTATATGACCACAATTGTTGTCTTTTATTAGTTTATGTAGGGAGAGAAAGAGCCCTTTAAAGGTTAAGACAGGACCAAAAATCAAAACAGCAACAGCAAAAAAGGCAGATTGAATACCATAGTCTTATAATCACAGAAAAGAGAGAAGAGAAAAAAAAAAATCTGCAGCAAAATATGAGTATGACTTTAATGTCCCTTTCTCAGATTCTTGCCTTCAAGGTCACCTGAGAAACTGCCAGATGCCATTTCTGTAAAGATTTATAGCCTCACAAACTCTGTTCAGGGTCACTATGGGTTGGAACCAACTCGATGGCACTTAACAACAACAACAATTGTTGATCATTATGATGTACATCAGTCTTTAATTTTTGACCTATTTCCCTTTTTGTCTGTCTCTCTTCTGCTCCACAATCCCCTTTCAAGCCTTTTTCCTAGTGATTAACAGTTCAGGGCCAACTGTGGCTGCTTTTTGCTGCCTTCTTTTGTGTGTTGTTGTTAATGTTTTATTGTGAATTATGTGATAGTTTACATAGGAGAACATTAGTTTTACATTCATCCTATACTATATAATTTCATTGCTATGGTTACAATACCCTCCTGCATCATCAACCATCCAAAGTGTATACAATACAAGTATGCCCCACCCCAGTCATCAGCACACAGCCCCTCTCCCTCTCTGGATCTGAAGTACTCAGCTGCTCCATCTCTTGACGTCATCGTCTCTGTCTCCATCTCAGGCATCACTGCTTCTCTGGGTAGGGTCCCGCTCTCCACTCTTCTCCCTTGATGGTCACAGGGACATCCGCTCTTAGGCTGAAAAGTTAATCACTCCCTTCCTTGTTAAAAAAAAGTCTACCTTTACAATTCCAACTCTCACAAGCAGTCCAGGTAACAATTATTCACAATTGTATCACAAGAGACCCATCTGCATTTCATTCCATCAGCATTTATTGTCCTCTACATTTTTTATCTTTGCTGTTATTGTTGGTGTGAGATGATATCTCATTGTTGTTTTGATTTGCATCTCTCTAATGGTTAGTGATTGTGAACATTTCTTCATATGTTT
>NW_006408644.1:6883691-6888877 GCF_000296735.1 Chrysochloris asiatica | reverse complement strand
GTGTTATTTGTGTCTTCTCCCTCTTTTCTTTTGTTAGGTTTGCCAATGGTCTATCAATTTTGTTAATTCTTTCAAAGAATCAGCTTCTTGTCCTGTTGATTGTTTCTATAGTTTTTTCTATTTTCTTTCTCATATATTTCTGCTCTAATCTTTATTAATTCTTTTCTTTTGGTGGCTGTGGGTTCCCTCTGTTGGTCTGTTCCTATTTGTTGTACATGCTGTGTTAATGTGTTAATTTTGGTTCTTTCTTCTTTTTGGATGTGTGCGTTAATTGCAATAAATTGTCCTCTTAGCACCACTTTCACTGTGTCCCAAAGATTTTGGTATGTTGTGTTTTTCATTCTCATTTATTTCTAGGAACTTTGTGAACTCAAGTTTAATTACTTCTACTCCCCAGTTGCTTTTCAGCAGAGTGTTATTCAGTTTCCATGTATTTGATTTGAGTTCCTTGTCCTCCTATTGTTGATTTCTAATTTGATAGCATTGTTGTCTGAGAGGATGCTTTGTAGTATTTTGATATTTGTAAATTTATGGAGATTTGTTTTGTGGCCTAAAACTTGGTCTATTCTGGAGAATGTTCCATGTGCAATGGAAAAGAATGTGTAACATGCAGTTGTTGGGTTGGATGCTCTGTACACATCTATGAAGTCCAGTTGGCTGATTATGTTGTTTAGTTCTTCTGTGTCTTTGTCAAGTTTCTTTCTGGTTGTTCTATCCATTTTTGAGAGCGGTGTATTAAAATCACCCACTATTATTGTAGATTCATCTATCCGTTTCTTCAAATTTATTAGAGTTTGTTTTATATATTTTGGAGCTCTTTCATTGGAAGCATAGATATTTATTATGGTTTTTTCATTTTTTCAATTGTCCCTTTATTCATGAGATAATGTCTATCTTTATCTGTTATGCTGGTTTTTGCCTTAAAGTTTATTTTATCAGAGATTAGTACTGCCACTCCTTTTCGTTTTTTATTGCAATTAGTTTGGTATATTTTTTTTCCATCCTTTGACTTTTAATCAGTTTTTGTCTCTGTGTGTGAGATGTGTCTCTTGCAGACAGCATATTGAAGGATATTGTTTTCTTATCCATTCTGCCACCCTCCGTCTCTTAATAGGTGTATTTAATCCAGCTACATTCAGTGTAATTATTGATAGGTATTGATTAATTGCTGCCATTATGTTTGTTTGTTTTTTGTGGTGTTGCTGCTTTCTTTGTTTTATGTGTCTTTCTTTTTTGAATTCATGATATTTGTGTTCTTGCTTGTGAGTTTCCTCATAGTTTTAATGTTTTTATGATCTTCTTGGATTTTCATTCTCTTCGTATGTTGTGATGTGTTAATTTTCTTTGATGTTGCCTTATAGTCTATTAACTTTTCCCTCCCTTTAGTGCAGTTTATTTTATCCTGTAATCTACCTGACCTTCTCATTATCTGGATCTCTCTTCTTATGTGTTTACCTTCTTTTACATTGTACTTGTTTTGATCATAGACTGACCTCCCAGATTCTCTGAGTTTGTTTTTATAGTTTTGTTCTGTTCTCAACTCTTCCTTCTGTTCATTTAATTCTGGTAGGTGCTGCCACTTATGTCAATCTCTGCTTGTTGTCTGTTCTTGTTGATTCTCAGTCCACATAACTCCCTTTAGGATGTTTTGTAGTGCATGGTTGGCTTTGCCAAAATCCCTTAGTTTCTGTTTATCCTGGAATGTTTTGATTACACCATTATATTTAATTGATAGCTTTGCTGGATAAAGGATTCTTGGCTGGCAATTTTTTCTTCAGGGTTTTATATATGTCTCCCCATTGCCTTCTTCCCCCCCCCACCCCGCATCTAGAGACTTTTATTTAGGGTGCGGAAGAGGAAGGTGACCTCTGCCCGAGAGAGAAGGCAGGAGGCAGAAGAAGATGAAGAAGAAGAAGAAGAAGAAGAAGAAGAAGAAGAAGAAGAAGAAGAAGAAGAAGAAGAAGAAGAAGAAGAAGAAGAAGAGGAGGAGAAGGCAGAAAGAAGAGGAAGTCAAAAGGAATGGAGTGGTCTTGTATAGGTTCAACAGGAAGGGAGTGGTCATTGCTGGGGTGATTTAGCCCTGGCCTATCAAAAGCCATGTTGCCTTTTAAACTACATGCCTTAAGATTACAAAATGGAGTTGAAGGGAGGGGAGAGGGAAGAACCCGGAAGGTACAGCCTAAAATGGCGGACCTGATTGTGACTGACTGATTATTGTAACATTTCCCCCTCTTTGGTTAAATAAGAAAAATGAATGGCTTAAAGTTTATTTTATCAGAGATTAGTACTCTGATCCATACCTATGGAGAAGTACTCTATGATCCATACCTACTGGAGAAGGGACGATGGTCATTTTTCAGTAGCTACTTCCTGCTGGCATTGGGACGGCGAGGTTGTCTTAATTTGGGCTTGGACCACAGTCAGCAACTGCTTTGTCATTGTTGGCAGTGTTTTCGGTAGCCATTGGGCTCTTCAATGGGATACCAAGAAGCAATGGAACTGGATCAGCAGCTGGACTGAGGACAAGCCAAGCAGCAGTCTTAGATCTTTGGCTTGTAACAACATCTGGGTAGCAGCTTGCTGGGAAATTTGGGTAGATATGCAGCTAACCTGCTATTGAACAAAACAAAGAACACAAGGGGTAACTGCCAGTAAAGTGAGGATAACCAATAGTGGGATTAGAAAGGCAAGCAGGGAATTTAATAGAGGATTATGAAACCAAGTAGCAAACCCTCCATTACCCTGTAGCTCTCATTCCCTATGTCATTGCCCAAGGATCTCTTGAAGTTGGCGAATCTGATAGGTGACTATTCCAGATTGGTTGACAAAGCCTGGAGGACAACACAAAGCCCCCCTTTTTCAGAAAAGAGGAGGTCCAGGCACCACCTATTTTGCAGGACTACCTGAAAGAGGGAGTTAACTTGCTGCTGAAGTGTGAGGATAGCTGTGGAGAGCTGATTTATGTCTTCTTCATGTTGCCCTGCTAGCCACTTTGACTGGATGATCGAATGGGAAATGCCTGCAGTTCCGGTAGCTATGCCTGCCCCAATACCTAGCGCTGCCACTAGGGGTAAGACTGCTGCTTGGCTTGTCCTCTTTTTCCGAAGCCATGCTGAGCATTATAGTTAGAAGGGGATGATGGTTCGAGTCCTCCAGCAGGACTGTGGAAGGGTTTAACCCTTGAGACGTGGAACCAGCTCAAGAGACTTAACTATTGCAGGGGTGGTTAAAATTATTTTATGTGGACCAATGCACTTGGGTTTCAAGGGTTCTTTTGGGAGGCTTGGAGGGGCAATTAGGACCACGTCTCCTGATTGGTAGGAGCAAGGTAATGTGGGAAAATATGAGGGTAAAAGTGACTCAGCATGTTGCTATAATAAAGTTCTTAAGTAATTTAAACAGCTTACTAAAAGAGATGGTGGAACGGCAGACGCTTCAGGTTTTAGTCCTGGAGGTAGGAAAGGGCGCCCATACATTGGTTCAAAAGGAGAAATTTGGAGAGGCGCTTTAGGCAAAGATCTGAGGTGTAACAAGGTTAAGGGGAAAAGCATGACGTTCTAGGGTTAACTTAGTAAGGACAGCTTTGATTGACCTGTTGGTTTGCTCCACTATTCCTGATGATTGAGGGTGAAAAGGGGATGTGGAGGTGCCAAGATATTCCCAATAATTTAGCAAGTCCTTGAATTATGTGGGAAGTGAATTCGGGGCTTTGTCTGACTGGAGGGAAGATGGGAGCCCAAAGCGGGGAATAGGGAAAGGGATGGGTTTAGAAGATGGATTTGTCTTTTGACAAATTTCTCAGGTAGAGGAAAGAAGTCCTAGAGTTGGGGTGGAAAAAATTTGAAGGTACATAAGTTGATCCTGGGTTAGGCTTCTGAGTTTCTGCTCCTTGACTTACTGAGGCGCTAGGGAGTACAGTCAGCATTAAGGCTGCTTTCTTTGCTATGCGATCAGCCAAATTATTTCCCTTGGTTGTAGGTGACTGATCTGACTGGTGAGCTTTACAGTGGACAATGCCAATGGCTCCGGGCAGCCCAGAAGCCTTTAGTAGTTCCATAATAAATTTAGAATTCTAGATGGAATTACCTTTGGTGGAACAAAAACCTCTACCTCCAAATGACTGCATGTGAAAGTAGAATATGGAAGGCATATTTGGAATCTGTATGAACTGTGAGTCTTTTTTCCAAAGCCAAGGTAAAGGCCCGTGTGAGGGTGATCAGCTCCACTTGTTAATTAGTTGTTTGAGGAGGGAGGGAGCCCTGGTCATAACTTTGATTTCAGATACAATGGCATAGCCTGCCTGCTTGATTTTATCTTAGGAGAAAGAACTACCATCAGTATACCAAACTAGGTCGGGGAGGAAAGAGGTCCTTCCTGGATGTGCGAGTCATGTGGCAAGAAAACTTCTAAGGCTTCTAAGCAATTGTGAATCAGTTCCTGGTCTGGCACAGGGAGTAGGGTGGAAGGATTAAGGACTGGGCACAACTGGAAGGTTAATGAGGGATCATGGAGGAGTGAGGTTTGAAGCGAAAGAATCCTGCAAGGAGTAAATCCTGTAGGTTTTTATAGTTTAACAAATCAGCAATAGCATGATGGATAAGACAATAGTTGGGGCTCCAAAAGTTTGATTCTTGGGTTAAAAGGGAGGTTGCAGCTAAGCTCTGCAAGCAAGATGACCATCCTCGGATGGTAGGATCCAGTTTTTTTGATATATAAGCTACTGGAACAAATGTAGGGCCTAATTGGTGGCCTAAAACTCCTAGTGCAAACCCTTTATTTTCAGACACATAAAGATAAAAGGGACGGGTGAGATCAGGTAAATGCAAGGCTGGGGCTTAATAAGTCGAAGATTGTGAACAAGGCGGTAGGCCCCATTGGGTTTTTTGATTGCCAGGTTGGGAGTATTGTAGAGGGAATTAGTTGATTTTTAAGTAATTCTTTAACAATTGGCTGTAATCCCATAAGATTAGGCTGTGGGAGAGGGCTTGGGCTAGGAAATGGGTGGGGTTTTTGAGGAGGATTTTGACTGGAGGGCATTTGGCTATTGAAAGGGAATTGTTGTTGTTGTTGTCAGGTGCCATCGAGTCGGAACCAACTCATAGCGACCCCATGCACAGCAGAACGAAACAATGTCTGATCCTGGGCCAACCTCACTAGCGCCGCCACACTTGAGTCCATCAATGATG
>NW_006408644.1:6873934-6882736 GCF_000296735.1 Chrysochloris asiatica | reverse complement strand
CAATAAAGCACAGGTAAACATCCTTCTGATATTCTCTGCTTTCAGCCAAGATCCATCGGACATCAGCAATGATATCTCTCGTTCCACGGCCTCTTCTGAAAGGGAATAGATGTCCCAAACTTTAGGATTCACAAGGTCGGGACTGATGAGCCACTGGGAAGGAGGGGCTTGAGGTTCAATAGCCTGAGACAGTAAGATACAAAAGGAAGATGTTGGAGTGCTGGAGAGGCCCTGAAAGTCAAACTTGAGGGAGGTGCCAAGCTTAGATAAAATGTCCCTCCCTAATAAATGTATGTGGCAAGAGGGTAGGACTATAAAGGAATGTAAAAATTCAAAATTGTCAATTTTGCATCTTGACCTTCTACCCCAACAACAGACTTCCCGCACAGGGAGGTGGGTTCCCAGAATTTCCACAATGCAGAAAAACTAGCACCAGTGTCGAGTAAAAAGGTGATCATCCTACCTGCCATGGTGAACGTTACCCTGGGCTCTTGAGCAGTGATCCGCTTTGGGCCAGACAGGCCATGGCCTCCTCATAGGTCTTCTGCTGCTAGACCAATAAGGTCGCTTGAGGGGACACGGGGGGGGGGGCGGCGATGACTGGCTGGCGGGTAGACGCCAAGGGGCAGTTGAAACCCCAATGTCCCTTCTTCTTGCATTTAGGGCAGGGCCTGGTGGGAGGTTTGGGATTTGGGCATTCTTTAGCCCAGTGTCCACCCTGGTTACACCGGAAGCAGGGTCCCAGAGGCTTTGCAGGTTTCCCACTTACACGTGGTGGCAAGGTGAGTTTGATGGCTTGAGCTAATAACTGGTACTTTTTCACAGCCCTTGCATCATCTTAGCCATTGTAGGCTTTAAACGCAACAGTGAGAGCCTCTGCTTGAGGGGTTAGGGGACCCCTTTCTAGCCTCTTAAGTTTTATTTTGATGTCGGGGTAGCTCTGGCAGAAAAAGTGCATCATATTTAACCTTTGTCCATTGGCATAGCCTGGATCGAGATTAGTATATTGCAGTAGGCCATCAGTGAGCCTCTGGAGAAACATGGAAGGATTTTCGTTCTTGTCTTGAACAATTTCACTAAGTTTGTCATAATTAACTGCTTTCATGGCTGCCTTGCGCAGCCCATGAAGTATACAATTAACATACCTATCTCTGTTGACAATACCTGCCTGGGTGTTATAGTTCCACCCAGGGTCTCTGTCAGGGATGGCTTCTGCTCCTGCTGGGTGATTGTTATTGGTGAGGTGTTCCTGGTGTGCATGAGCACGGGCCTGTTCCAGCACTCGCCTACCCTCCTCAGGGGTTAAAGAGTTAAAACAACAAAAATATCATGATAAGTTAGTTGGTAAGACTGCATTAGAAATTGAAACTGCTTAATAGAGGGACCAAAGTGGGGGCTGGAGGTACATTTGGGGATGGAGTCAAGAGGACAAGCAATGGAACAAAGAGAAGGTCAAAGGTAGGAAAAGCTCTGGATATACGGAGTCTCTGACCATTTTCTCTGGCGCCCACAAAGTTATATAGGTCTTGGATTAGACCTGATTTGAATGAACTGTTAAGCAGCCAGATATTTTGGTTGCCTAAGGAGCTCTGGTAGCGTAGTGGTTACGAATCGGGCTGCGAACCTTAAGGTCAGCGGTTCGAAACTACCAGCCGCTCCGCGGGAGAAAGATGAGGCTTTCTACTCCCGTAAGGATTTACACCCTCGGAAACCCTGTACAGGGTCGCTATGGGTCGGAACCGACTCGATGGCACTTAACAACAACAATTTGTATTGAGGCCAAATTTGAGTAGATCTAAGCCCTCAAGCTTTCGGAGCAAACACCCTAAGGGGGCTCTTGAGGTTCCCACCTCAGACCCCGTCTGAGGTGTGGGGACCCAAGCTCCCCTGCCAGTATGGAGGACCCGGATCTCATAGCAACCAGGAATAAGACATCAAACAGTGCCTGGAACCTAAGACGTCTCTTGAGATTCAGACAGTACTCGCACCTCAGACTGGGTCTGAGGTGTGGGGACCCAAGCTCCCAGTGGAGGCGTCCCTGCCACAAGGAGGGGGTCTGTAAACAGAGAGGGCATACCACCCTCTGAGGTGTCCCTTCAGAGGGCGGGGGCGGAACAGACAAGTCCCGGACTTGTTCCGGTGAGTTCCAAACTCACACCCATTGCCTTCTTGCTTGCACGGTTTCTGCTGAGAGATCCGAGCTTACTCTGAATTGCTTGCCTTTGTATGTGACACTTCTGCTTTCAGAAGTGTCTCCTTGTCTTTAATTTTGGAGAGCTTCACAATAATATGTCTTGGTGATTTTCTTTTAGTTTCTATCTTTCCTGGAGTTCATTGAGCTTCTTGAATGTTTATCTTTTCACTTTTCAGGATGTTAGAGAGATTTTTTTCTAGCAGTTCTTCAACTATTTCCTCTGTGGACTTGTGCGATTCTTCTTGTTCTGCAATGCCAATAATTCTTAAGTTATTCCTCTTCATGTTGTCCAACATGAATCTTAGACCTTCTTCAGATGTCTTTATCCTTTTTTGTGTTTGTTCTTCTATCTTAATGGTATTGAGAGATTTGTCTTCCAGCTCACTGGTTCTGCCTTCCATCTCATCTCTTCTACTCCTTTGCCCTTTCAGAGTATTGTCTATTTCTGATATTCTGTTATTGATCATTTGGACCTCTTTCTGTAAGTTTTACATTGTTTCCAATGCTGTATCTATCTTATTTGATTGTTCCTGTAGCACTTTCCTGACTTTTTCTTTATTTTTCTCAACTCCATTGTAAAGTGTTTTGAAACATTTTATAATCATTTTTCTGAATTCCTTCTCAGGCTTTTCCAAGGCCTGCCCTCTGTCCAGAATGGAGCCCATGTCTACCTCTAGGTAATTTGTCTCAGACATTTTATCTTTTTTTCTGGACATGTGCTGATATGGTCATGTGCTTTTGCTTCTTGGACATGATTAGTATTTATCTGTGGCCTTAATACTTAATTGAGTATGAGTTTTTGTATTTTTTATGCTTTCTGATTGCTTCCAGGGAGATGTGATCAGGATGTGGGCTTCCTTTTTCGCTCTTCCTATAACTTAACTTAGAGTAACGTTCACAGGTGTTGTCTATTTTACTGGTATATGGTAATTGGTATTGGTTCTTGCCTGTGTTTTGGTGTTTTATAGAGTGTGATTATAGCTTGTCTATTTGGCAGCAGTTTCTGACTATTCTTGTGTAATTTATGGAGACAAAGAGTCCTTCAAAGGTTGAAGGGGGAGCATATAATAGCAAAACAGCACCAGAAAAAAAATACAAGAGAAAAAAATTAACTAAATACAAACAAACAAAAAGCAGCAACAACAAAAACTAGACTAAATACTGCAATACACAATCACAGAAAAAGGAGAAGGAAAAAAAATCTGTAGCTTAATGAGTTTGACTTTAAGGTCCTCTCTTCAGCTTCTTGCTTTCAAACTCGCCTGAGCGATTTCAGGATGCTAGTGTTGGTTGTTATGCTATACCTCAGGCTTTAATTTAATTTTTGACCTGTTTTGTTTTTAAATTCTCTTTCCCTCTCTACTGCCCTGTCTTGCCCTTTCCTGTTTTAAAAAACAAAAGACAGACAAGCAAAATGCCTTCAGGGCCTGCTCTTGGGCTGAGCATCTGTGCGCATGCTGGCAGAAGAACCCACCAGTGGTGAGGGTGGGGGTTTTCACTCTCTCAGGCTCCCCCTCTAGTCACCAGAATGGAGGTGGGCAAACAGTGGGCGTGCATATGACCAGACACCAAAAAAAAAAAAAAAAAAAAAAAAAAAAAAAGAGAAGAAAATCAGAACAACGCAAAACTGACAAAGTCCACCTTTGCTCCAAGGTTCCCGCCACATTTTTCTGTGTTGTTTCTGCTCTCCTGTTTGTCTTGTTGTTTGGTCTCACTCAATATGTCAGCTCTTGGCCTCCGAGCCCATCCTGGCAGATTCATAAGTATACAATTTTTTACTTCAGCGTCAAGTTCCATAATCTGTAGGCCTTCAAACCTTCAAAGTATTCCTGTCTCTGTGGTTCCAAGTTTTGTTGCTCTGCCCTGGATCTGCTTTGCCTGGTATTCTGTGGTATTGCTGATGGTGAACTTTATTGCACCTTCACCCTCCTGCCATTTGTTTTTAAGGGGACCATTTCTTTTAAATTCTGAACAGATGTGTGTGCATGCATAGAAAACTGTCTGGGAGTGTGGGATGTCCACTCTCTCAGGCACGCTCTCTGGTTACCAGAATGGAGGTGTGCAGATAGCGTGAGTCCAATGAACAGAGAAAAGAAAAGAAAAAAAAAAAAGAGATAGAGAAAAAATGTCCACATTTTTATCTTCGAGGATGTGTCAGGCATCAGCTGTGGCTCTGATCCTTCCCCCGCTCCATCTCCCCTAAGATGGCTGCTCCGGAAGCTGCTGAGGCTGCCTGATCAGAAAGCTCCAGATTTCTTGCTCCTGCTACAAATTCAACTGTCTGTAAGCCTTCAAACTTTCTAAATATTCCTTTATATGTAGTTCAGAGTGCTGAGATTGTCCCCTGAAACTGCTTCATCTGGTATTCTGTATTATTGCTGTCAGAGGTCCTCACTGCACTTCTTCCTGATCCATTGTCAAGCTCTGCCTCCTCGAAATCCTCACTTTTAAGGAGTATTCTGGTTATACTTCTTCCAAGACAGATTTGTTTGTTATATTTATTATTATTTACCAACTCCATAATTCAAAGGCATCAATTCTTTTTGGTCTTCCTTATTCATTATTCAGTTTTTGCATGCATATGAAGTAGTTTAAAAATACTGCAGGCACACCTTAGTCTTCAAAGATACATCTTTGCTTCTTAATACTTTAAAGAGGTCTTTTATAACAGATCTACTCAATGCAATATGTCCTTTCATTTCTAAACTGCTGCTTTCATGAATGTGCATTTTGAATCAGTGAATGATAAAATCTTTGACAATACCCCCTCCCCCAATTTATCATAATGCTGTTTATTGGTTCCATTGTGAGGATTTATGTTTTCTTAACATTGAGTTGTAATCTATACTGAAGACTGTAGCCTTTAATATTCTTCAGTAAGTGCTTGAGGGCCTCATCACTTTCAGCAATCAAGGATGTGTCATCTGTATATAAAAGATTGTTACTGAGTCTTCTTCCAATCTTGATGTCCCTTTCTTCTTCATTTAGCCCAGCTTTTCAGATTATGTGCTCACCATACAGATTGAATAAGTATGGTGAAAGGATACAACCCTGGTGCACACATCTCCTGATTTTAAAGCATACTGTATCCCCTTATTCTTTTTCAATGACTGTCTCTTGGTCTATATACAGGTTCTGCATGAACACAATGATGTGTTTAAGAATTTCCATTCTTCACAATGTTATCCAAAATTTGTTATGAGCCACTTGGTCTAATGCCTTTGCACATTGAGTAAAACACAATTAAACATGGTTCTGGTGTTTTCTGTTTTTAGTCAAGATCCATCTGACACCAGCAACGTTATATCCTCTTTCCATATCCCTTTCTGAATCCAGCTTGAATTTCTGGAAGTTCCCTGTTGGTGTAATGCTGTAACCATTTTTTAATTATCTGCAACAAAATTTTACTTGCATGTGATATTAAAGATATTGTCTGATAATTTCTGCATTTTATTGGATAACCTTTCTGTTGCTTTGATATTTTTTAGTTTTTTATTGTGAATCAGTGAATATTTAGAGAGCAGACTATCAGTTTTAAATTCAACAAATCACAATTCACTCAATGTAACATTACTATCCCACTTCTTCTTTGTGTTTCTTGTGTTCATTCTCTCTTCTTTCCCAATCCTTTTGAAATTTATGCTTAGGTAAATGCTGCCTTTTTGATCTCGAATGGCTGACCATTTTATAGTGTGCTTAACTTACTAAAGTTGCTGTCCCCATTTACCTATCCAATGCTTGGGTGAAAGTTGAGTCATGGGGGGTGAGTTCTATTCCAGATATGAAGGGTGAACCAGGGCTAGAGTCTTTGGGTTCCACCAGTCTCCGTCTGACCATGAAGTCAAGTCTTTTTATGATTTTGAGTTTTATTCCACATTTCACCCCCACTCTATCCAGGATTTTCTAATGTGATCCTTTTAAGAGCAGTTGGTAGTGGTAGCTGGGCACCATCTAGTTCTTCTAGTTACAGGGTTGGGATCAACTTTGTTTGGAATGGACACAAATATGGATATCTTCCAGTCAGTTGGCCATATACGTATCTCCCAAATTTCTTGGCATAAATGAATGAGTGCTTCCAGTGTTTCATCCTTTCTTGAAACATTTCAACTGGCATTCTGTCAATTTCTGGAGACTTGTTTTACACTAATGTCTTCAGTATAGCTAGAACTTCTTTCAGCATCATTGGTTCTTGATCATATGCTGCCTCTTGAAATGGTTGAAAGTTGATCAATTCTATTTAGTACAGTGACTGTATATTCCTCTATTTTCTCCTGGTTATTCCTGCATCATTCAATTTTTTTGCCCATAGAATTCAATATTGCAACTCAAGTCTTGAATGTTTTATTCAGTTCTTTCAGCTTACTATGCACATTCTTCCCTTTTTATTTTCTAACTTCAGGTCCTTGAATATTTCATTATAATATTTTATCTTATTTATCTGCCACTTGAAACCATCTACTGAGCTCTTTTAATTCATTTCTTCCATTTGCTTTATCTACTATTCTATGTTTTAGAGCAAGTTTCAGAACATTTTCTGACACTCAATTTGCTATTTTCTGTCTCTTTTTAAGTTTTTTTTTTTTTTGTGTATGTGAATTATGTGTTAGTTTACATGGGAGAATATTATCTTTATGTTCATCCTATCGTATTTTGTTTCATTGCAATGATTACAATCCCCTGTATGCATCATCAGCTAACCAAAGGGTACATCCCTCATGCTTGCTCCCCAGTCGCCAGCACACAACCCCTCTCCCTCCTGGAGTTCAGAGTCTCCAACCACTCCTTCTCTTCACATCTCTGCCACCATCCCTGGTGTTACTGCTTCTCTGGATAGGGTCCAACAGTTCACTTTTCTCCCTTGATGGTTCCAGGGATCTCTGCTCCTGGACTGCAAAATCAGTCACTCCCCTCCTTTTGTTATAAAACATTTACATGTACCTTTCCAACACTCATTGTGAGACCTGATAGCAATCATTCCCTACTGAATCATAGGAGTCTTATCCCTCTCTCACCTTTTATCAACCCCATTCAGACATGGTGGAAACAGCTCGGTAGAGATTCTACCTATCCCCATACCCTCTGGAACTAGGGTCCCTATTGAAAGCTTGTAAGTCAGTCACTTCTTGCTTTTGTAGCCCCCCCCCCCCCCATTTTGGGTATCCAATGTCTAGGTTTCCCATCCTTGTCAACCCTGTGTACCAAGGGGGTGGCAATGATCATCACTGTAAAGATTTATTTGCTCCTTTATCATACTGCATCCACAAGAATAGGTCAAGTTCATCTAATTGTTGTTGGTTACTCTTTTTTTTTCCTCTTCTTTCTTCCTCTAGTCATGTTCTGATCATCCAGCCATCGATGCCAGGTCAAAGGGGTACTATCTTCAAGTGTGGGCGTTCTTGTGGATCTCCCCTCACTTCATATCAACTGGACCTTTCACACTCTGCTCTAGTCCTCTGGGGCCATGTCCCTGCCCCTGGGTCAAGGAGTCCCCTGGTCTCATCATACTGATGGTTAACCAGGTCACAGTCCAGGTTAACAGGAGTCTATTGAATGTGGTCAGACTCAGCTTATAACTTCATTGCTGTTTCTCCCCCACTTCCCCTTATTGGTGACCATTGTGGTCAGCAGCAAGACCACATGCCTGCTCATGTATTCTACTTGAGTTTCAGTCTTGGAAGGGAGTTTGCCTTGAGGGGAACTGACCACTTGCATTGATGGCTCCCAGGGGAACAACTTGCTTGTTCTTGTAGTAGTCAATTGGACTGCTGTTATTGTTTTTTATTTTTCCTGCTGGTCTTTTTTTTCAGGAAGTGTCTTCTGTTCATCTAGTTGCTCCAGACTGGTCTGATTGTCCTTTCAAGTAGAAATTTCCCTCCTCAGAAGACTATGGATGGGGATCAGGATTCCACCTATGGTCTTATGCAGTCCAGAGACTCTGCATGAAGACTCCTTCACTGGGCAAGTTCTATCCCCATTTTAGGTATTCCAATCAGTTATAGGCTGAAGATAGACTTACACGCTTTCTATGGTGATGTTTTGGCTATTCTTTTGTCTCCCTTTCAAGTGTCTATTTTACAATAGGAGGTAAGGGAAACCAAAATTCAAAAGACAGCCAAGCATTGTAACATCATTTCCCCACTTTCACCCATTCAAACCATGCCTCAACCTTTGTATCCCTGAGCCCTGTTGTTCCACGGTTGTGCTTACATTGTTATTTACTTCTGTCTTTTTAGCCCATGTAAACCTGCCTAGCTATTATCCCATCCACCTTAATTTTCCTTTATCCTTCCCCTTCTAGTGTATACCCCCCTCCCAGCACCCAAATTACTCTGTGCTCCACTATCCTTTGTATATTTCCTACCCTGTGCTTCTCCTCCCTCCCTTCACCCCATACCATACACCCTGGTAACCAACAGCAACAAAAAGTTTTTTCCCTCTTTTAGTGTGGGTTTGTTGTTGTTGTCAGGTGCCATCGAGTCGGAACCGACTCATAGTGACCCATGCACAGCAGAACGAAACAATGTCTTATCCTGGGCCAACCTCACTACCGCTGCCACACTTGAGTCCATCAATGATGCCACCTGGCTGATCCATCTCGTTGGGGGTCT
>NW_006408644.1:6827066-6848570 GCF_000296735.1 Chrysochloris asiatica | reverse complement strand
ACTAGAAAGCAATAGATTTCTTGCTTCTGCCACAAATTCCCCCAGCTGTGAGCCTTCCAACCTTCTAAGTATTCCTTATATGTGGTTCCGAGTTCTGGGACCAGCCCCTGAGCCTGCTTGGTCAGGTATTCTGTGTTGTTGTTGGTGGAGCTCTCTGCTATACGTCCACCCGATCCGCCATCTTGTTTGTTCCTCTTGATACTTTTTTTATCACTCAATAATTTGCCCAAAGAATCCTTCAATAACAAAGTTGAGGCTTGAATTTTTTCTTCAGTTTCCCCAGCTTGAGAAATGCTGAGTGTGTTCTTCCTTTTTGATTTTCTGATTCCAGGTCTTTGAACATTTTGTTGTTAATATTTGGGTTTATCTTCTCAAGTTGATCTTTGAAATTTTCTGTTCATTTCTTGGACCGCCTTATTTTTTCCATTTGCTTTAGCATCTCTTCGCTGGAGAGCAAGTTTCAGTGTCTCTTCTGACATCCATTTTGACATTTTCCTTCTTTCTTGTCTTCTTCATGACTTTTTGCTTTCATCATGTACAATGTTCTTGATCCCACAACTCTTGTGGTATTCAGTCTTTAGTGTTTAATGTATCAAATCTGTTTTTCAGATGATCCCTAAATTCAGGTGGGATATATTCAAGGTCATAGCTTCTCTCACGTGGACATGTTTTCATTTTCTTCAGTTTCAGATTGAATTTGCATATGAGTAATTGACGGTCTATTCCACAGTCTGCCCGTAACCTTATTTTGACTGATGATATGGAGCTTTTCGTTCATCTCTTTCAGCAGATGCAGTCAATTTGATTTCTACGTATTCCATCTGGTGAGGTCCATGTTGTCTCTTATGCTGTCTAAAGAAAGTATTTGAAATGAACACATCTTTGATTTTTGCAGAATTCTATCATACATTCTCCAGCATCATTTCTATCACCAAGGCCATATTTTCCAACTACTGATCCTTCCTCTTTTCTCCCAACCTCTGCATTCCAATCACCAGTAATGACCAATACATCTTGATTGCATGTTTGATCAATTTCAGATTGAAAAGTTGGTAGAATTGTTCTATTTCATCTTCACTGGCTTAACTGGTTGGTGAATAAATTTCAATAATAATGGTATTATTATATTGGGCTTCCTGTAGGCACATGGGCATTATCCTGTCACAAACAGCATTGTACCTCATGACTGATTTGGGTATGTTCTTGTTGACAATGAATTTAACACCATTCCTCTTCAATTTGTCATTTCTAGCTTAGTAAACCATTCAAAATGGCCAATAGCAGTCCATTTCAGCTCACTAATGCCTAAGATAATGATGTTTATGCATTCCATTTCATTTTTGACAACTTCCAATTTTCCCAGATTCAAACTTCGTACATTCCATGTTCTGATTTTCAATTGATGTTTATATCTGTTTCTCTTCATTTTAAGTTGTGCCCCATCAGCAAATGAAGGCCCCATGGGTTTTTCTCCCACGGACTTTACTCCATTTGTGTCAACACAGTCAACTCTACTTTGAGGAGGCAGCTCTTCCCCATTCGCATTTTGAGTGCCTTCCAACCTGAGGGGCTCATTTTCCAGCACTATATCTGACAGTGTTTCTCTGTTATTCCTAAGGTTTCAGTGACTAAATATTCAGAAGTAGTTTGTCACTCCTTCTTCCTAGTCTGTTTTTGTCTGCAAGCTCATCTGAAACCTGTCCACCATGGGTGACCCTACTGGTATTTAAAATACCAATGGAACAGCTTTCAGAATCACAGCATCTCACAAGCCACCACAGTACGATAAACTGACAGGTGGAATAATGAGGTAGCACATCTTAAAATAATCAACAATTTGATATTTAAATGGAAGTGTTTAACCATGGACAAAGTTCAGAAAGAAGGGTTAGAGAAGAAGGAGGAATGGAAACAAGAAACATAGTGAGCAAGTGGGATAAGTGATATTACACTGAAGGAATTGTGATTAATGAGATGAAACAAAATATATATGACTTATTGAATGGAAAACTAAGCTGCTCTGTATACATTCACTCCATTCACAATAAAAAGTTAAAAACAAAAACAAAAAAAATCTCCAAACTTTCAGGCATTGTTTCTTCAAACGTTTTCTCTGCATTCCATATTGGGACTCCAATTACATATTGATTGTTGTGGCTAAGTGCCATGCTTTCAGTTCTGACTCATAACACCCTGGATAGGGTTTCCAGGGAGCAACTGATGGGTTTGAATTGCAGACCTTATGGTTAGCAGTACAGTGCTTATCCTACAGTACCACCCCAGGAGTTCTATATATAGGTTGTTTCTGTTAAATGTCGTAAAGCCAATTTTGACCCATAATGACCCTGTACTGGGTTTCTGAGATGCAGCTGGTGAGCTTGAATCACTGATCTTGCAGCTCAAGTGACTTTGTAGTCTGTCGCAATGACCCACAGCACCACACCAGGACTTGATATTGTTCGACTGGGCATTGAGACACAGTTTATCTTTTTCTCCACATATTTATTTTCTCTTTATGCCTCAGTTTGGATAGCTTCTGTAGTCTTCAAGTTGGTAATATTCTGCAGTGGCTAATCTGTTACTAATCTCATCCAGTGACATTCCCATTGCCAATATTATATTTTTCAGCTTTTGTGGTTTCATTTGGCTCTTTTTCTATAGTTTACACCTGTTTCCTCCTTATGATTGTGCTATCTTGCCATTCCTGATGGAGTAAAGTGCTACTTTTTTTCCAAAGTAAAGTGGCCTTTGCCTTTGGATCCTAAGAAATAGCCACTGGAGGAATTAGGGATCCATGGTCTGGTATCTCCAGGCCATACCTGAGATTTGTGCTGGTAAGTGGCATCTGGACCAATCAGAAAATATTCACCTGGGAGGCTGATATTTCAACCAGTCTCAGAGGGCATAATTTAGCTGTATATACACAAGTGACCAAGACAGACTAGGAAGAAGGAGTGAATAACTACTTTAAAATATTTAGTCACCTAAAACCTTATTAATAACAGAGAAACATTGTCAGATATAGTGATGGAAAATGAGCCCCTCAGCTTGGAAAGCACTAAAAATGCGACTGGGGAAGAGCTGCCTCCTCAAAGTAGAGTTGACCGTGATGACAAGACTGGAGTAAAGCCATCATTTGCTGATGAGGCACAACTCAAAATGAAGAGAAATAGCTGCAAACATCCATTAATAATCAGACTATGGAATGTACAGAGTATGAATCTAGGAAAATTACAAATTGTCAGAAATGGAATGGAACACATAAACATCGATATTTTAGGTATTAGTGAGCTGAAATGGACTGGTATTGGCCATTTTGAATCTGACAACCACATGGTTAACTGTGCCAGGAATGACAAATTAAGGAAGAATGGTGTTGCATTAATTGTCAAAAAGAACATATCCAGATCAGTCACCAATGAGGTACAATGCTGTCTGTGATAGAATAATATCCATGAACCTACAAGGAAGGCCAGTTAATACCACTATTATTCAAATTTATGCAGCAACCACTAAAGTCAATGAGGATGGATGAAATAGAAGAATTCTACCAACTTCTTCAATCTGAAATTGATCAAACATGCAATAAAAATTTATTGATCATTACTGGGGATTGGAATACAAAGGATGGGAACAAAGATGAAGGATCAGTAGTTGGAAAATATGGCCTTGGTGATAGAAATTATGTTAGGGATTGCATGATAGAATTCTGCAAAACAAATGATTTGTTCATCTCAAATACCTTCTTTAGACAGCATAAGAGATGACTACACACATGGACCTCACCAGATGGAATACACAAAAATCAAATTGACTACATCTATGGAGAGAGATGATGGAAAAACTCCATACCATCATACAAAACAAGGCCAAGGGCATATTGTGGAAGAAACCATTAATTGTTCCTATGCAAATCCAACTGAAGCTGAAGAAAATGAAAACAAGTCCACAACAGCCAAAATCTTGAATATATCCCACCTGAATTTAGAGATCATCTGAAGAACAGATTTGATACATTGAATACTAAAGACCAAAGATCAGAAGAGTTGTGGGATGACATCAAGAACATCATACAGGAAGAAAGCAAAATGTAATTAAGAAGACAAGAAAGAAGGAAAAGATCAAAATGGATGTCAGAAGAGACACTGAAACTTGCTCTCCAGTGAAGACATGATAAAGAAAATGGAGGAAATAAGGAGGTTCAAGAGCTGAACAGAAAATTTCAAAGGTCAGCCAGAGAAGACAAAGTCAAATATTACAACAAAATGTGCAAAGATCTAGAGTCAGAAAACCAAAAGAAAAGAGCATGCTGATCATTTCTCAAGCTGGGGGAACTGAAGAAAAAATTCAAGCCTCAACTTTCGTTATTGAAGGATTCTCTGGACAAATTATTGAATGATGCACAAAGCATCAAAAGAAGATAGAAGGAATGCACAGACTCATTATACCAAGAGGATATTCAACCGTTTCAAGAGGAAGTTAATGATCAAAAGCCAATAACACTGAAGGAGGAAGTCCAAGGTGCAGTGAAGGAATTGGCAAAGAACAAGGCTTCAGGAGTTGTTGGAATAAACATTGAAATCTTTCAAGAAAGTGATGCGGCACTAGAGGCACTCACTCATCTCTGCCAAGAAATTTGGAAGACAACTACCTGGCCAACTAATTGGAAGAGATCTGTATTTGTGCTCATGTCAAAGATAGGTGACCCAACGCAATGTGGAACTCATCAAACAATATCTTTGATATCCCATGTAAATGAAGTTTTACTAAGTAATACAGAAATGGCTGCAAGCATACACTGATAGAGGTTCAAGCTGGATTCAGAAGAGGATGTGGACTGCGGGATATCATTGCTGATGCCCGATGGATCTTGGCTGAAATCAGAGAATATCAGAAAGATGTTTAGCTGTGCTTTATTGACTAAGCAAAGGCTTTTGATTGTGTGGATCATGACAAGCTATGGATAACATTGAAAAGTATGACTATCCCTGAACACCTAATTGTGCTCATGAGGAATCTGTACATGGACCAAGAGGCAGTTGCTTGAACAGAACATGGGAACACTGAATGGTTTTAAATTAAGAAAGTTGTGCAACAGGGTTGTATTCTTTCACCATATTTATTTAACATGTATGCTGAGCAAATAATACGAGAAGCTGGGTTATATGAAGAAAAATATGGCGTCAGGATTGGAGGAAGACTCATTAACAACCTGTGATATGCAGATGATACAACCTTGCTTGCTGAAAGTGAAGAAGACTTAAAACATTTACTGATGAAGATCAAAGACCACAGTCTTCAGTATGGATTGCATCTCTATGTAAAGAGAACAAAAATACTCACCACTGGACCAATAAACAACATTCTTATCAACGGAGATTAGATTGAAGTTGTCAAGGACTTCATTCTCCTTGGATCAACAATCAACACTCATGAAGCAGCAGCCAATAAATCAAATGATGTATTGCATTAGGCAAATCTGCTGCACAAGCCTTTTTTAAAGTATTGAAGAGCAAAGATGTCAGCTTGAGGACTAAGGTGTGCCTGACACAAGCCATGGTATTTTCAATAACCTCATATGCATGCAAAAGCTGGACAGTGAATAAGGAAGACCTTACAAGAATTGATGCTTTTGAATTATGGTGTTGGAGGAGAATATTGAAAGTGCCGTGGGCTGCCAAAAGAACCAACAGATCTGTGTTGGAAGAAGAGCAGCCAGTGTGCTCCTTGGAGGTCAGGATAGCCAAAGTTTGTCTCTCATACTTCGGACATATTGTCAGGAGGGACCAGTCGGTAAAGAAGGTTATCATGTTTGGTAAGGTGGAGGGTCAGAGAAAAAGAGGAAGACCCCCATCGAGATGGATTGGCAATATGGCAGCATCAATGGGCTCAAGCGTGGTAACAATTGTGATGTTGACCCAGGACTGGGCAGTGTTTTGTTCTGTTGTGCATAGCGTCGCTATGAGTTGGTACTGACTCGATGGCACCTAACAATAACAACACATGAGTGCCTGATAAAATTCTGGAGCACTAAGGCTCAGAGTGTTTCCTGTTTGGCAAGAACATCTGCTTTTGGGAGGGTAGCGCATCCCTGGGGACATGGAAGTTTCATGCTAGGAACATTCCCAGACCTTGAATTTAATTTGTAATCTTTTAGGCTATAATAAATCTGTAGTCATGTGTTTTGAATTTTGTGAATATTTTAGTAAATTATCAAACACTAAGGAGCTCTGGTAGCGTAGTGGTTACGAATCGGACTGCGAACCTTAAGGCCAGCGGTTCGAAACTACCAGCCGCTCCGCGGGAGAAAGATGAGGCTTTCTACTCCCGTAAAGATTTACACCCCCTCGGAAACCCTGTACAGGGTCGCTATGGGTAGGAACCGACTCGACGGCACTTAACAACAACAACAACAACAAGGAGTGATATTAATCAATAGGTCAGAAAGTATGGATTCTCAGGCTTGCAGCTGGGATCCTGAGGGGGTATGGAAAAGCAGTCTTTAGTCTGTAGTCAGCAGGTTGGGATTTGGTGTGGGCTCCTCCAACTTGTGTCTGATGTCTGCCTATTTGGCAGTCAGAAAAGTTTGTGAAGTCTGACGTAGATCAAGATGGCTATGAACACAGAGAAACAGTATGTTGTGAAGACAGCTGCTGATGTTAAAGAGGTGGGAATGTGAAGACGGACTCAATCACCAAGTATTGGGAATTGGATTCATTGTGATCCTTACTGCACAAGAAGTGGACCTACTTTAATAGGTGTTCTAAAATTCTTGTCTGTTAATTTTATTTTTATCATATTTTTGCCCATTTTTGTTGGCTGATATTTCTCCTGGCTATGTGTCATGTTAGTCTTCTTCTTTGCATACCTAGTATTTTTTATTAGCTGCTGATATTGTGATTTTCCTTTGTTTATGAGTGTCTGAATTTTGTTGTCTTACTTTGGAGAATGTTAAATTTTGTTTTGACAGGCAGTTAATTCACTTCCAAGGAGCTCTAGTGGTGTAGTTGTTAGATGCTTGACTGCTAGCTGAAAGTCAGAGGTTTGAATCTACCATCCACTCTGCAGAAGTAAAATGTGGCAGTCTGTTTCCATAAAGATCACAGTCTTCAACTGTGTAGGGTAGTTCTAATCTGTCCTATAGGGTCACTATGAGTCAGAATTGTCTCAGTGTCAATAGGTTGTTGTTTTATTTTGTTTTAAGTCACTTCCAGATCAGCTGTGTTATTGTAAATCTAAGGTAGCCTTTATTCTAGGGATAGTTTAGCTCTACTACTAAGATACACAGAGTCACTCTCCTAAAAGAAATGGTGGATGTTCAACCATTTCAAGAGGTAGCATATGATCAAGAGCCAATTATCCTGAAGGAAGAAGTCCAAGGTGCATTGAAGGCATTGGCAAGGAACAAGGCACTGGAAATTGATGGAATACAAATAAAAATCTTTCAAAACACTAATGTGGCACTAGAGGCACTCACTCATCTATGCCAAGAAATGTGGAAGAAAACAACCTGGCAAATTGACTGGAAGAGATCTGTATTTGTGTCCATTCCAAAGAAAGGAGACCCAATCAAATGTGGAAATCATTAATATTTCATGAGAGTAAAGTTGTGCTAATGATAATACAAAAATGGCTGCAACCATACATTGACAGAGTATTTCCAGAGGTTCAAGCTGGATTCAGAAGAGGATGTGGAAAGAAGGATACCATTACTGAGGTCAGGTGGATCTCAGTTGAAAGCAGAATACCAGAAAGATGTTTACCTGTGCTTTATTGACTAGGCAATGACTTGCAATTGTGTGGCTATGACAACCTATGGACAGCATTGTGAAGGATGAGTATTCTGGAACACTTAATTGTGCTCATGAGGAACCTGTACATAGACCAAGAGTTGTTCAAAGAGAACAAGGGAACACCAAATGGTTTAAAATTATGAAAGCTGTGCACCAGGGTGGTATTCGTTTACCATACTGATTCAATTTGTATGCTGAGAAAATAATCCAAGAAGCTAGATTATCTGAAGAAAAACATGGCATCAGGATTGGAGAAAAACTCATTAATAACCTGAGACATGTAAATGATACAACCTTGCTTGCTGAAAGCAAAGAAGACTTAAAATACCGATGAAGGTCAAAGACCACAACCTTTGGTATGGGTTGCACTTCAATGTAAACAAAACTCTTCACCACTGGACCAATAAACAACATCTAATAAATGGAGAAAATATTGAAATTTTCAAAGACTTCATTTTTCTTGGATTAACCATCAACACTCATGGAAGCATTTTGCACTGGGTAAATTTGCTGCACAGACCTCTTTAAATTGTTGAAGAGCAAAGATGTCAGTATGAGGACTAAGGTGCGTCTGACCCAAGTCATGGTATTTTCTTTCTCTTTTTTTGGAAGTGAGGATGGCAAGACTTCAGCTCATATACTTTAGTTATTTATTTTTAAAAAGCTTTTATTATGAATTAAGTGATAGTTTGCATTGTAGAAAATTGGTTTTGCACTCAACCAATCATATTATGTTTCATTGCAATGCTAAATATCCTCTCCATGAACCATTGGTTAAGAGTATTTGCCTCGATTTTCTCTCTCTCTCTCTCTCTTTATCTTTTTTGATGGACATAAAAACACACAGGAATGCATAATCGTTTAAACAACCAAAGGGCACATTTTGCAAGCCAGCCTATGGCCTGCCAGCACACAGTCTTTTGCTTTCCATGAGTCTAGAGTTCTCAGCTGCTTTACCTCTCCAAGCTATCACCTCTGCCTCCATCTCTGATGTCACTGATTATCTGGTTAGGATCCTAGGCTCCGCTTTTGCTTTTCCCTCTTGAAGTCTTGCCATCCTCACTTCCAAAAAAAAGAGTTTTCTATTCCTGGAATGCAAGATTGACTACTCCCCTCTTTTTGTTACACAACTTCTACCTTTACAGTTGTGGAAATTGCACTTATAACAATTACTCACTGTTGAATAAAAAAAAAATCCTGTCCCCATCTCCTTTGTGTTTTGGTCCAGTGATGAAGATTTTTGTTTGCTTTATATTGATGTGCAACCTATACTGAAGGCTGTGGTCTTTGATCTTCATAAGTAAATATTTTAAGTCCTCTTCACTTTCAGCAAGCAAGGTTATATCATCTGCATATCTCAGGTTGTTAATGTGTCTTCCCCCAATCCTGATGCCACGTTTTTCTTCATATAATCCAAATTTCAAATTATTTGCTCAGCATACATATTAAATAACTATGGTGAAAGTATACAACGCTGGCACACACCTTTTCTGATTCTAAACCATTTGGTGTTCCCTTGTTCTGTTTGAACAATTGCCTCTTGGTCTATGTACAGGTTCCCCATAAGTACAATTAAGTGTTCTGGAATACTTATTCTCTGCAATGTTGTCCTTAACTTGTCATGATCCACACAATCCCAAGCCTTTGCATAGTCAATAAATCACAGGTAAATATCTTTCTGGTATTCTCTGCTTTCATCCAAGATCCATCTGACGTCAACAATGATATCCGTCATTCCATGTCCTCATCTGAAACCTTCGTTTTTTAAAAAGCTTTTATTGTGAATTGAGTGATAGTTTACATGGGGGAACCTCAGTTTTGCACTCATTCTATTGTATTCATTTCATTGCAATGATTATAATCCCCTGCATGTTTCATCATTCAACAGTATTTTCTTCAGTTCCCTCCTGTTTTCTTTTCTTTTCTTTTTTTTTTTGGATGTGCACCAAAACACTCAAGACTATACAATCATTCAAACAGCCAAAAGGCACACCCTGCAAGCCTGCCCCCCAACCCCCAGCCACCAGCACACATCCCCTCTCCCTCCATGAGTCTAGAGTTCTCAGCTGCTCCGTCTCTCTATGTCATCATCTCTGCTTCCCTCTCTGTTGTGGCCACTTCTCTGGGTAGGGTCCCACACTCTACACCCCCTCTTCCCCCTTGATGGTCCCAGAGTCCTCCACTCTGGGACTGTAAGATGAACCACTCACACTTTTTTGCTTTTGAAGCCTTCTTGAGCCTCTAGAAGTTCTCTGTCAATGTATGGTTACAGCCATTTGGTCACCTCTCTTTAGAATTGCTACAAATATGGATTTCTTCCAGTCAGAATAGACCCCTCAATTCCTACCTCATATTTTTGGTCTTTCTTCAGCATAAAGAAATTACATGAAATTTCTGATGAGCTGGGAGGATGTGAACTAATTTGTCAAATGGACCTTGCTTCGAAAGGCCTTTTGGCTAGAGGTGGTGTCTTAGTTATCTAGTGCTGCTCCTATAATAAAGGCACCACAAGAGGATGGGTTTAATAAACAGAAATTTATTCTTTCATAATTTAGGATGCTTGAAGTCCAAATTCAGGGTGCCAGCTCTAGGGAAAGGCTTTCCCTTTCTGTTGACTATGAGGGAATGTCCTTGTCTACTTTCAACATTTGTTGGCTTAGCTCCCCTTGGAGATCTCCAAGGGGTGTTTTGGCATAAGTCTCCCCCTACATCTTGGAGGTTCTCAGCACAGGGACCACGGGTCCAAAAAATACACTGCTCTGGATCTTTTTTCTCTGTGGTAGTCAAGTCTCTCCCTCTGCTGGCTTATCTCCCCTTTTATTTCTTTTAAGATAAAAGGTGATATGGGCCACACTCCAGGGAAACTCCCCTTACATTGCTTCAGAGCTGTGACCTGATTCATGGTAATGCATCCCACGCAAATCCCTTTACTGGTCACATTGACTGGTCACATCAGATCACATCTTGGAGGATGAGTACATCATTATATAAATGCTAAATTGCATAATTACGTAAATGCCAAACCACTGAGAATAATGGCCCAGCAAAGTTGATATATTTTGGGGGACACAATTCAATCCATGACAGGTGTGCTTGCTTTGAAAAGATAAATGTAAATTCTGAGGTAAACTCTGAGCAGGCTCTTTTTTACTGCTTTTGTCTTATGCACTATGATTGTCTTCAGCTTTGAGATATGATTCAATTACAAAACAAAGAAATACAAAACACTAGTTTTCCCTCTTGGATCTTGCTACCAATTTTTGGCCAAGTGGACCTTTCTGGCATCTTCGAAATTGGAGAATAATTGTACCACCTGCAAAACCTAGCACAGTGGCTAGTATAACTACTGGCAATTCAATGAAGACTTGTTATTTGGATAAGTGGTTGTCTACTGGAGTCCTGGTGTGGAGCTGTCTGGCATTCATGCATGCATTCACCCCACCTTTCTTGATTTTGCTAGTGCTACATGTTCCATTAGGATAAGCACTAGATGGCAAGGTCGGCTTGAACCAAAAGGTCAGTGGTTCAAACTCACCAGTTTCTTCTTGGAAATCCTATGCAGTGTCTCTGAGTTGGAGTCAACTCGAAGACACTTAACAACAACAGTTACTGTTGGGACGTTCTACATTATATTCTTTAACCTTTCTTTGTTGTCATCTGGGAGTGGCCCACCTTCTGTGCACAGGAATCACTATTTATAATTACTCCCCAAGAAATCCTAAGAAGAGAAAATCGTAGTTGAGGTCAGTGGGGACAGTTCTGCCCTATACTCCAAGCTGATGTAAGGATAACTTCTACTTTGTGGAAAAAAATAGGAAGAAAACTAAGACCAAACCCAAGCCAGTTGTCAATGAGTCCATTCCAACTGGTGGAAATCCTATGTATGTGGAGTAAAAGTGCTCCATAGAGTTTTCAAGTATGTAACCTTTTAGAAGCAGATTACCAGGCCTTCCTTCTGAGGCATTTCTGGGGAGGATTGGAGTAGTTAAGCACTTAAACCTTTATACCAACCAGGGACTCTGGGAAGAAAAGTAAGAAAGAAAAGAAAAAAAAACCAAAAATATTATTTATAGTGACCCTATTAGAGCCCTGGTGTGGTGCGGTCAAATAATGCACTGGACTGAAAACTCGGTTTGAACCACAAGGTTGACAATTCAAATTTACCAGTCACTCCTTGGAAACCATATAAAGAGTTTCTATGAGTTGGAACTGATTCAAATGCACTTAACAACAACAACAATAGGATGGAAGAACAAACAAATCAGTGTTGGAGGAAGTACAGCCAGAATACTTCTTAAAAGCAAGGATGGCAAGACTTCATTTCTCATACTTTGAACATATTATCAAGAGGGACCAGTTACTGGAGAAGGACATCATGCTTGCTAAAGTGGAGGGTCAGCAAAAAAAAGGAAGACCCTAATGAGATGGATTGACACCATGGAATAGCAATGGGTTCAAGTGTAACAATAGTTATGAAGATGATGCAGGACCAGGCAGTGTTTTGTTTTGTTGTGCATAGGGTTTGTACAAGTTGGAACAGACTTGACACCTAACAATAATAAGACAGAGTAGAACTGCCCCATAGGGTTTCAAGAGTACAATATTTATGGAAATAGACTGCCACATATTTTTTCCACAGAGTGGCTGGTGGTTTTGAACCACCCATCTTTCTGTTAGTAGCTAAGTGCTTAACAAATGAACCAGCAAGTAGGTTATAGAAATTCTGGCTCCTCTTAGACACCCTTCAGGAAAATTTCTTTGCTTTCGCCTGACAAAGATCATTGTCTTAACTGCTGTCCGTCTTCTCATTCCCTACCTATCACAATCCCATTCTTAAAAAAATCCACAGTTGCTGTATTTTTGGGCTTCATATTGTTTTCCAAAGGAGTTCTGGAAGTGAAGAGGATTATGAGCAAGGTTGTCAATCAAATGGTCAGAAGTTTGAATCTACCAATTTCTCTGTGGAAGATAGATGAGACATTCTGCTGCCATACAGATTTACAGACTCAGAAACCCTATACAGGGTCATTATGAGTCTAAAAAACTTGTTGGTACACCACCAACAGCACCACCATTGTTTTCCAGTAGGTTAAAGCTATAATAGATAATAAGCAAGGACTTCTGCTCCAGGGCTGTCAAGCTAACCGTTTTTAAGTCTGTAAAATTTGTTTAGCAATTAAAATTAAAGACATATGATATCTCACATATACTTGTAAGTCACTCTTATTTTCATGTTTTTGCTTGACTATAACCTGAGATGTTTTTTAGCCATTAGCTTATCATGAAGCAGAAGATGCAATTGTTATCTAAGAGAAGGACAAAACACTCCCAATGACCTGTCTAAAGATTATCTTCGACTAATGACAGTTTCTCTCAAATTAGAGCAAGAATTATACTGATTCAGAACTATTGGAGGCAGGACAATAAAATCATGACATTTTAAAGAATAACATCACTGCCCTGATAAACAGTTTTGTGCTTTGAAAAGCTTGTAAGCATTTTCTTAAAAGTATGAGGAGCTTTATAAAGTTTGTGGAAATTTTCCATTATCTTTTTTTTTTTTTTTTCTCCCATAACCCTTGTTTATTATAAAGGAGAACCCGCCTCCTTGTGGTGGGCTTATCGGTAGGATTTCTGGTAGCGAGCACGGGCACCTGGACCCCCAAACTTCTTGGATTCGCAGCGACGGGGATCAGCAACCAGCAGGGTCCGGTCGTATTGGATGAGGATGTCTTTGATCTCTTTTTTGGAAGCCTCATCCACATATTTCTGGTAATAGGCAACCAAGGCTTTGGAGATGGACTGGCGGATTGCATAAATCTGGGCCACGTGGCCACCACCTTTCACAGGAACACGGATGTCTACACCAGCGAACCGCTCTTTGCCCAGAGGGAGAACGGGTTCCAGCAGCCTTGTATTGCAACGTGTGCGGCTCAATCATCTCCAAGGGTCGCCCGTTCACTTTGATGAGGCTGTTGCCCCGTTTGCAGCGCGCTACTGCTGTGGCAGTTTTCTTGCGTCCGAAGACTTGCACCGACTGCAGTGGACCCTTGGACGGCATGGTTGCTGGTTTAGACGAGAGATCTTCACCGTGCAGCGTAGCAACCGGAAAAGCTCCATTATCTTTTAATTCCATTTTTCCACGAACATTTTGAAGCCCTTTGTCTATTTGGAAACATTAAAAAACAACAACAATAAACATAAAACCCACAAACAAAAGTAGCATTAGGCTCAAAGTAAAATGGCAATGGTGAACAATATTAAAGATCCTTCAGTCACAGGAAGGTTAACTAGAATGTCTAAGTTTGCAACAGGATTTGAATCAGAATTTTACTTTAATGCAGTTCAAACCTCATTATAATGAGTTTCACACAAGTATCTAAATAACAATCTATCTAAACCGAACCAATCCAAACCCACTGCTGTTGAGTCCATTTGGACTATAGTGACCCTGTAGTACAGCTTCATAGGCTGTAAAGGCTCCAACACTGTAAATCTTTTTTGAGGTATTCAACCACACCTTTTTCTCATGGTTCAGCTTGTGGGTCTGAGCTGCTCATCTTTTGGTTAGCATCTGAGCACTTTTACCACTGTGCCACAAGGTCTCCTTTCTTTAACCAGGATCAAACTGTTTTCTGACATATTTTTACAGAAAAAAGTGTGTCAAAAATCATCTTCTAAGTTTCTTTTTTTTTTTTTTTTAGCTGCATTTCTAGTATTGCGGGTTCCATATGGCCTACACACACTCTCCTAAGCCTTTTACAGGTACATTGCTAATATGCACTGATGCCATCAAGGTTGAAAATATGACATCAAGGCCCAGCGATATATTTAATCTTCAAATACTAAATCGTGTTAACTAATGTAACTTACTATACTGTACTCACTATGGCAGGAAATTGTACTCATAGAATATTCAGTCACAATTTTTGAAAGATAATAGGGTTTAGCCCCTATTTAAACCCCTCCCCCCCCGTACCTAGACCATAAAAATGAAAAGAAAAGAAAAGAAAAACACACAAGAGCAAATACAAAAAAGCAGCAAAAACAAAAACAATTTGCCACAACACTCTATTCTTAGACCCAATGAATAAAAGATTGACCATACTGATGTGTTATAATTGTGTTGTATATGTGTTATATATTGACCATACTGATATTGGATATAGCCAACAAAAATGATTGCCCACTATTTGCAAATCATTTTACTTTATACAAGTAAATTCACTATATACATTCATTCACTATATATAACCACACAACACAGTGCCTGACACAAATTATATATCTTCTAAATAAATGAGTGAAAGTGTGTCCTATATATTTTTGAGATATTAAATCAATTTTTGCTGTTGCCATTTGATCTTAATAATCTCTGCTTTTTTGTTGTCTTGCACTCCTCTTACTCATTGAATCAACTGTACTATTTGCTTCAGGGGATGACAGATATGATCTAAAACAAAGGTTCAGTTGCTCATATCTTTTTTAAGCTAATTTTTGAGTGCATAGGGAGTGTAATGTTTAATCTTATGTGTTAACTTGTCTGAACTTTAGCTTTCACTGGATTGGCATGTGCTCTTCCATAATGTAACCACTTTCCATTTTGTGATCTAATGCAAACAGTCAATCAGTTAAAAGAGGAGTTTCCTTGGTGGGTGTGGCCTGCCTTCAGTATATAAATGGATGTTCTAGCAAAGGAAGCTCACTCTTTCTCTGAGCTCTTCTCATTGCTTGATGTTCTTGGGACATAAGCCTACTGACCTGTGAGTTTTGGATTCACTAACCCGTGAAACCACATAAGCCAGCAAACTCTTCAGCCTGCCACTAATCACAGGGCTTTCTAGCCTCCATGATTACATGCGCCATTTTATCACAATTGTTTAAACCATTTCCTTGAAGTAAGTATATTTATATATGCTTCACTGCTTTTGCTTCTCTAGAGTTTTAAATCGTTTTAAAGCCAGGCTTTGGTGAGGTAATGATTCTCTTTACATAGTTGTATGCCACTGAGGTAATTCTGACTTCTAGCAACCCTATTGCACAGTTTAGAAATGCCCTGTAGGGTTCCTTAGGCTGAAATCTTTATGGGAGCCGATCACCAGATATTTTCTCTCACCAAATGACTTGTTGATTTAAATGGCTGACTTTTCAGTTAATAGCCTAGCACTTAACCATTACACCACAAGGACTTCTTTACATTTATGTACCAAAAATAAAATGGGATGGTCTGAATTTGGGTACTAACATAAAGAAAGTTTATACCACTTAGGAAACAGGATTCCTTTTTGGTGTTCAGAGGAACTGGAGATAATTGGGGTGGGTGTGCCTAGGTTTAAGATGCAGCTCCTATAATTTCAGCTTAAAGAATCACTTAACATTATGTCTCATATCAACATAGAGTAGTACAGTTGAGTTGAAATGGTCCTATGGCATGATAAAGTAAAGAGAGCATTGAGGACAGTGTACTTGGTTTTACAAGGCTAGGCTATAAAAGAGATCCTGAAATTTCCATGTATCCTGGGTGGAAAGTACAAGAGTAAAGAACAGCAGGATGAGAAGAGGCCTGGAGTCAGGAAGTGGAGGAGCCTGAGGCCAGGAACTTGTCATCAAAACAATGGCAAGGTGTGCCAGACTCAAGTCTTTAAAGAGGTCTTGTGCATCTGATTTGCCTAATGCAATATTTCCTTTGGTTTTTTTGACTGTTACTTCCAGAAGGGTTGATTGTGGATCCAAGCAATATAAAGTCTTGGACAATTTTTATCTTTTCTCCATTTATCTTGATGTTATTTATTAGTCCATGGTGAGGATTTTTGTTTTCTTTATGTTGGAGTGCAACCCATACAGAAGGCTGTGGTCTTTGATCCTCATCACTAAGTATTTTAAATTCTCTTTGTTTTCTGAAAGCAAAGTTGCATTTATTGGTCCAGTTGTAAAAAATTTCACATTATTTACATTGAGATGCAACCCATACTGAAGGCTGTGATCTTTGATCTTCATCAGTAAGCATTTTAAGTCCTCTTCATTTTCATCAACCTAAGAGTTGTGTCCTCTGCATATGACAGGATGTTAATGAGTCTTCCTTGAATTCTGATGCTGAGAGTTTCTTCATATAATCCTGCTTCTCAGATAATTTAGTCAGCATACAGATAGAGTAAGTATGGTGAAAGGATACAACCCTGTTGCACACTTTTCCTAATTTTAAATCATCCAGTATCTCTTTGTTCTGTTCAAACAACTGTCTCGTGGTCTATTTTACAGGTTCCTCATGATCACAATTAAATATCCTGTTATAGCTTGTCATGATCCACACAATCAATAACCTTTATATAGTCAACAAAGCACAAGTAAACATCTTTCTGGTATTCTTTGCTTTCAGTCAAGATCCATCTGACATTAACAATGAGATCTATCATTCCAAAGCCTCTTCAGAATCCGACTTGAATTTCTGGCAGTTCCCTGGCAATGTACTGTTGCTGCTGTTTTTCAATTATCTTCAGAAAAGAATTTTATTAATGATAGTGCTCAATTCCACTAGGTCACCTCTGTTGGGAATGGGCATAAATATGGATTTCTTCCAAAATGAATGGAGGAAAGGTTGTTCACAATTTTACCTCTGAAGAGCCGTTAGGAATCAGCATATGCAAAGTGTAATTCTCAAAATGACTGCATCCTTGTATATAGTAGTTGGTGTTAGGTCTTGCCTTTTATGTTGGGGTTTTACAGGGTGCAAATACAGCTTGGCCATGTGGCCAGACCTGCTGTATCTTGTTAGATAAGGCAAGAATAAAGGCTCCTGCCTAAGTAGGAGAGTCAACTTCAGGGCTAAATCCCAGAGTCAGATGTCATAAGAAGGCACTGGAAGATTAGCCTCTGGAGTTGATGAGGCTTTCAGCTAATTCTTTTTTCATCTTGGAAAAATTGTATCCTATGGGTGCACCACTGGATCCTTTTGGCAGTGCACTCCCACCTGCTTGAAGACACTCAGGCTGGGCAGAGAAGGTGTGACAGGGGAAGTCAAAGGAGAAGATGGAAAAAAGTAAAACAAAAGGAAGTCACAGAAGTAGGGCTTGATGGTGGCTAAGGAGGAGGTGCAGTGAAGTTCACCAACAGCCATACCACAGAATACCAGGCAAAGGAGATCCAGGGCAGAGCTCCAAAACATGGAACCTCATAGCTAGGAATATTTTAAAAGTTTGAAGGCTTATAGCTGGTAGAACTTGAAGTTGAAGTAAGAAGTCACATACTTTTGAATCTGCCAGGCTTGGGGGCCAGGAGCCAACATCTTGGGTGAGACCGAAAGGTAAGACCAAGCAAGGGAGCAGAAACGTCACAGAGAAACATTGTGGGAACTTTGGAGCAAAGGCGGACAATACACTTTGTCAGTTTTGCATTTTTTGGATTTTCTTTTGGTATCTGGTCATTGCCCCCCCTCCCACTGCTTGCACACCTCTATTCTGGTGACTAGAGGGGATGCATGAATGAGTGGACACCTCCCACCCTCACCACTGGTGAGTTCTGCCATGCATGCGCACAGATACTCAGCCCAAGAGCAGGCCCTGAAAGTTTTTTTTTTTTTTTTTTTTTTTTAATACAGGAAAGGTCAGGACAGGGCTGCAGAGAGGGAAAGAGAGTTTAAAAACAAAACAGGCCAAAAATTAAACTAAAGCCTGAGGTGTAGCATAACAACCAACAGTGGCATCTTGAAATCTCTCAGGCAGCTTTGAAAGCAAGAAGCTGAAGACAGGACATTAAAATCATACTCAGATTAGGCTACAGATTTTTTTTATTTTTTATGTATTTTTTTTTTCTTCTCTCCCTCTTCCCTTTCTATGATTATAGACTGCAGTATTCAGTCTACTTTTGTTTTGTTGTTTTTTGTTTTTATTTGCTGGTGTTGTTTTTCTGTGTTATGCTCCCCCTTCTACATTTGGGGGACTCTTTCTCTTCCTATATTACCCAAGAAGAGCCAGCAACTGCTGCCATATAGACAAGCTACAATTATACTCTATAAAACACTAAAATACAGACAAGAACCAATACCAACTGTCATATATTAGGGAGGCAGAAAAAACTGTGAAAATTACTCTGAGTTAAGCAATAAGAAGAGTGAAAAGGGAAGCTCACATCCTGATCACATTTTCCTGGAAGCAATCAGAAAGCATAAAAAAAAAATAACAAAACACATACTCAATTAAGTATTAAGGCCACAGATAAACACAAAAATGTCCAAGAAGCAAAAGCAGATGACCATATCAGCACATGTCCAGAAACAAGATAAAGTGTCTGAGAGAGATAACCTAGATGTCGATCTGTATTCCATTCTGGAAGAGGGGCAGACCTTGGAAATGCCTGAGAAGGAATTCAGAAAAATGATTATAAAATGTTTCAAAACACTTTACAATGGAGTTGAGAAAAGTTAGGAAGAAGTCAGGAAACTGATACAGGAACAATAAAATAAGATAGATACAGCATTGGAAACAATTGAAACCTGCAGAGAGAGGTGCAAAAAATCAAAAATAGAATATCAGAAATAGACAATTCTTCAAAGGGCAAAGAAGTGGAATAGAAGAGATGGAAGGCAGAAGCAGTGAGCTGTAAGACAAATCTCTCAATACCACTAAGATAGAAGAGCAAACAGAAAAAAAGGACGAAAAAATCTATTATCTGCATTCCAGAACAAAAAGACTCACATACGATCATGGAAAAAATAGTTGAAGAACTGCTGGGAGAAAATTTCTCTAACATCCTAAAAAGAGAATATATTAACATTCAAGGAGCTCAACGAACCCCAGGAAGGATAGACCACAGAAGAAAATCACGGAGACATAAAATAATCCAGCTCTCCAAAACCAAAGATAAGGAGACAGTCTTGAAAGCAGCTAGGGGAAACAGAAGTGTTACATACAAAGGCAAGCAAGTCAGATTAAACTTGGATCTCTCAGCAGACACCATGAAAGCAAGAAGGCAATGGGGAGGCATATATAAAAACCTGAAGGAAAAAAATTGCCAACCAAGAATCCTTTATCCAGCAAAGCTATCAATCAAATACAACAGTGTAATCAAAACATTCCAGGAAAAACAGAAGCTAAAGGATTTTGCCAAAGCCAGACCTGTGCTACAAAACATCATAAAGGGAGTTCTGTAGACTGAGAACCATCAAGAACAGATAACAACCAGAGATTGACATATGTGGCAGCACCTCCCAGTATTAAATTGACAGTTGGAAGAATTGAGAACAGAACAAAAGTATAAGAACAAACTCAGAGACTCTGGGAGGTCAGTCTATGATCAAAACAAGTACAATGTAAAAGAAGGTAAACATGTAGGGACAGATATCCAGATGATGAGAAGGTCAGGCAGATTACAGGATAAAATAGACTGCACTAAATGGAGAGAAAACTTAATGGACTATAAGGCAACCTCAAAGAAATTAACACTTCACAACATGCCAAGAGAATGAAAATCCAAGAAGAACATTGGCACATTAAAACTATGAGGAAACTCACAAGAAAGAACACATAGAAATCAACAATAGGAATACCAAGGAAATAAATTCAAATACATGGAAACTGAATAATACTGTGCTGAAAAGTGACTGGGTGGTATAAAAAATTAAATGTGAATTCACAAAGTTCCTAGAAACAAATGAGAAAGAAAACAAAACATATCAAAATCTTTGAGACACGGCAAAAGCGGCGCTGAGAGGAAAATTTATTTCAATAAACACACCCATCCAAAAAGAAGAAAGAACCAAAATTAACACATTAACACAGCATCTACAACAATTAGAAACAGACCAACAGAGGGAACATATAGACACCAAAAGAAAAGAAATAATAAAGATTAGAGCAGAAATAAATTAGATAGAAAATAGAAAACCTACAGAAAGAATTAACAGAACAAGAAGCGTGTTCTTTGAAAGGATTAACCAAAGTGACAGACCATTGGCTAACATAACAAAAGAAAAGAGGGATAAAACACTAATAACATACATTAGAAACCACCTGGGCAATGTCACAATGTAACCAAGTAAATCAAAAGGATAATATCAGAATACTATGAAGAGTTGTACTCCAACAAATTTGAAATATAGACAAGATGGAAACATTTACAGATAAACATGACCTACCTAAACTAACACAGAGTGAAGTAGAAAACCTGAACAGACACATAACAAAAGAAGACATTGATCAGGTCATCAAAAGACTCCCAACCAAAAAAAGTCAAGGCCCAGATTGTTTCACTGGTGAGTTCTACCAAACATTTAGGGAAGAGCTGTCACCAATTCTACTCAAATTATTCCAGAAGATACAGGAGGATAGAAACCTTCCTAATACATTTTATGAAGCAAGCATAACCCTCATACCAAAACTAAGGAAGGACGTCACTAAGAAAGAAAATTGTAGACCATATCCCTCATGAACATAGATTAAAAAATTCTCAACAAAATACTAGCCAACAGAATCTAGTAGCACATCAAAAAGATAATACATCATGATCTAGTGGGATTCATATGAGGGATGCAAGGATGGTCCAACATTAAAAAAACGATCAACATTATCCACCATATAAATAAGAAAAGAACCACATGATCATATCAATTCATGCAGAAAAGGCATTTGACAAAATCCAACATTCATTCCTGATACAAACACTCGACAAAATAGGAATTGAAGGGAAATTCCTCAACATAATTAAGAGCATGTATGTA
>NW_006408644.1:6824953-6826584 GCF_000296735.1 Chrysochloris asiatica | reverse complement strand
AGCAATACTATTTACAATAGCCACTCAAAGGATGAAATATCTTGGAATAAATGTAACCAGAGAAACAAAGGACTTATACAAAGAAAACTACAAAACACTATTACAAGAAACCAAAAGAGACCTACAAAAATGGAAGAATGCACCATGCTCCTGTATAGGAAGACTTAACGTTGTGAAAATGTCAATACTGCCCAAAGCAATTTACACATATAATGCAATCCCAATCCATATTCCAACAACATTCTTCAAAGAGATGGAAAAGAACAATTACAAACTTTATATGGAAAGGAAAGAGACCCAGGATAAGCAAAGCAATGCTTAAGAAGAGGAATAAAGTTGGAAACCTCTCACTCTCCAACTTCAAAATTTACTACATGGCTACAGTGGTCAAAACAGCTTGATACTGGTACTATGAAAGATACATAGATCAATGGAACAGAATCGAGAATCCAGAAACTAACCCATCTACATACAGCCAACTGAATTTTCACAAAACACCTAAATATATCACATGGGGAGGTAATAGTTTATTCAACAGATGGTGCTGGCAGAACTGGAAAGCGATATGCAAAAGATTGAAGCAAGACTTTCACCTCACACCTTATACAACAACCAACTCAACATGTATTAAAGACCTAATTGTGAATACCAGGATCATGAAAGCCATCAATGAAAAAAATAGGGACAATGATGAGGGCACTAATTCAAGGAATATACAGACTACCAAACATTTTGAGAACCACACAAACAAAAGTAGACAAAATAGATGAGTGGGATATACTAAAAATTAAAAAGTTATGTGCATCAAAAGACTTCATGAGAAGAGTAAAAAGGGAACCCACAGAATGGGAAAAAATCTTTTGCAATGACACATCAGACAAGGGACTTATTTCTAAAATATATAGGAAAGTACAACACCTCTACAAGAAAAAAGACAAATAACTCAGTTAAAAAATGGGCACAGGACATGAACAGACACTTCACCAAGGAGGAAATCCAGGCAGCCAACAAACATGAAGAAATGTTCATGATCACTAGCCATTAGAGAGATGCAAACAACAATGAGATAACATCTCACACCAGCAATAACAGCAAAGATAAAAAAAGTAGAGGACAGTTTTTTGTTTTTTTTTGCTTGATGGCAGCTAAGGTGGAGGTGTAGTGAAAGTCACCATCAGCAATAATGCAGAGTACTAGGAAAAAAAGAACAAGGACAGAGATTCAAGGCTAGGACCCACAGAGATAGGAATGTCTTAAAGGATTGAAGGCTTATAGCTTGTGGAGTTTGGAGCTGAAGTGAAAGATCACATACTTTTGAATTTGCCGGGCTAGACTCAGAGGCCTAAGCCCACATCCTGGGCGAGACCAGGTGGCAAGACGAAAAAGGGGCCACAGAGAAGCCACGGAAAAACACCACGGGAACCTTGGGAAAAGATGCACGGTGGACTTTGTGAATTTTGCGTTGTTCTGATTTTATTTTTTTCTTTGGTGTCGGGTAATTGGTGTGCTCACTGTTTGCCCACCTCCATTCTGGTGAATAGAGGGAGTGCCTGAGCCAAGTGGCCACTCCCCACCCTCACCGCTGGTGGTTCCTTCTGCCAGGAATCTGCACAAACACTCAGCCCAAGCTG
>NW_006408644.1:6813491-6815762 GCF_000296735.1 Chrysochloris asiatica | reverse complement strand
GGGTCACTTGTGATACAATAGTGAATGATTGTCATCAGGACTGATTGTGAGGGTTGGAAATGTAAAGGTAGACATTTTGTAGCAAGGAAGGGAGTGATTAACTCTCCAGTCTAGGAGCAGAGGTCTCTGGGACCATCAACGGAGAAGGGCCAAGAGCAGGACCCTACCCAGAGAAGCAGCGAGGCCCGAGATGAAGGCCGAGAAAATGACATGGAGTGATGAAGCGGCTGGGGTCTTTGGATCCAGAGAGGGAGAGGGACTGTGTGCTGAAGAATGGGGGGAGGGGGGAGGAGTGTAGGGGGCAGGTTTCTAGGGTATACCCTTTGGTCGGTTGATGATGCATGGAGGGGATTGGAACCATGGCAATGAAACGATGTACGGTGGAATGAATGTAAAACTAAAGTTCTCCCATGTAAAATATCATATAATTCACAATAAAACATGGGAAAAAAAACCCCAAAAAACCAGAAGTGACTGGCTTACAAGTTTTCAAGAGGGAACCTAGATCCAGAGGGCATGGAGGAATTTAGAATCTCAACTGAGTAGTATCCAATCTGTCTAGGCAGGGCTGATGAAAGGAAATGTGGATAGGTCTCTTGTGATACAATGGTGAATAATGGTTATCAGGACTGATTGTGAGGGTTGGAAATGTAAAGGTAGACATTCTGTAGCAAGCAGGGAGTGATTAACTTTGCAGTCTAAGAGCGGAGGTCCCTGGGACTATCAAAGGAGAAGAACGGAGTGCAAGATCCTACCCAGAGAAGCAGTGACTCCAGGAATTCAGGCAGAGACGATGATGTGGAGAAATGGAGTAGCTCCGGACTTTAGATCCAGAGAGCGAGAGGGGCTTTGTGCTGACTACCGGGATGCAGGCTTGTAGGGTATACTCTTTGATTGGTTGATGATGCATGGAGGTTATTGTAACCTTGGCAATGAAAGGATATACGATAGGATGAATGTATAACTAATGTTCTCCCATGTAAACTATCACATTATTCACAATAAAATATTTAAAGAAAAAAAAAGTCACATTTTTTCCCATAAGTCCTGGGTGTTTTTCACACTGTAGTTTCTGGTTGTGGCCCCACCCTCTGAACCCCACTAAGACTTCAGGTCAAGTATTCAGAAATCACGTTTCTTATAGACCATTAGATTTCTTTACTGGTGACCGCCCCAAACTCTTCCCCTTACTATATATTAAATTTGAAGTTCCAGGACTGTCCCCACTTTTCCACACCTCCACCAAGGAGCCTCTGCTGATTGTCTCCACTTACCTACTTTGTTTTATAACTTTTTATTGTGAATTGAGTGATAGTTTATATGGGAGAACATCGGTTTTACACTCATCGTTTCATTGCAATAATTACAATCTCTTCCGTGCATCATCATTCAACATATTTGCTTCTATTCCCTCTGTTGTTCTGTTGTTGTTTTGTTTTGTTTGGGGGATGTACACAACACACTCAGGAATATATAATCATTTAAACAACCAAAGGGCACATTTTGCAAGACTGCCTCCTGGCTACTAGCACCTGGCCGCCAGCATACAGCCTTTCTCTTTCCATGAGTCTAGAGTCCTCGACTGCTCTATTTCTCTATGTACTCATCTCTGTCTTCATCTCTGGTGTTGCTGCTTCTCTGCATAGGGTTCCACATTCCACTCATGCTTTTCTCCCTTGATTGTCCTAGAGTCCTGTGTTCCTGAGCTGTAAGATTAACTACTTCCCTTTTTTGTTACAAAACTTCTACATTTATAGTTGTGACAGTTGATATTACTCATGATAACAATTACTCACTATTGAATCATAAGAATCTTATCCCCATCTCCTTTCATTATACCAGTCTAGACAAGATGAAAATTATTCAGTGGGTATTGCACCATCCCCTGTACACTCTGAAACTACACTCCCTCTTGAAAATTTGTAAACCAGTCACTTTGGGCCTTTATAGCCCCCCATGTGAAGTATGAGAATTCCTGAACACTTAACTGTGCTCGTAAGGAATCTGTACATGGACCAAGAGGCAGTTGTTCCAACAGAACATGGAAACACTGAATGGTTTCAAATTAAGAAAGGTGTGCAACAGGGTTGTATTCTTTCAGCATATTTATTCAATCTGTATGCTGAGCAAATAATCCGAGAAACTGTGTTATATGAAGAAAAATGTGGCACCAGGATTGGAGGAAGACTCATTAACAACCTGTGAGATGCAGATGATACAACCTTGCTTACAGAAAGTGAAGAGGACTTAAAACGTTTACTGATGAAGATC
>NW_006408644.1:6803845-6812951 GCF_000296735.1 Chrysochloris asiatica | reverse complement strand
GATATCATGTTTGGTAAGGTGGAGGGTCAGAGAAAAAGAGGAAGACCCCCAACGAGATGGATTGGCCAAGTGGCAGCATCAATGGGCTCAAGCGTGGCAAAAATTGTGAGGTTGGTCCAGGATCGGTCAGTGTTTCATTCTGTTGTGCATAGGGTTGCTATGAGTCAGTGCTGACTCAATGGTACCTAACAACAACAATGTCTATGTTGCTCATCCCTATCATCCCTATATACAGAGGGGATAGTATTTATCCTTGTTATGAAGACTCCTTCCCTCTCAGTTGGTATTCTGAGCCACTACATCCATAAGTATTGGTCAAGTTCATCAAATTCACACTCGTTTCCTGTATAAAAACAATTTTTTTCATCTTCTTCTAATCAAGTTCTGATCATCAGTTCATCAAAGCTACATTGAGTGAATATTATCTACAAGTTTGGACATTCTTGTGTGACTCTCTGCACTTCATATAAGCTGGGTGCTTCACTTTCAGTTCTAGCCCTCTGTGGCTATGTCCTTGTCCATGATGGGCTCAGGGGTCCCCAGGTCTCACTGCACTTCAGACTAACCAGCCCTTCCTCTTCTCTCTCATTTCCAGTTTGACACGAGCCTATGGAATGTGGTCAAATATGTCCCATATCATCATTGCTGCCTTTCCCCCTCTTTTACTCTCCAGGAGATCAACGTGGTGGCCAGCAATTTTAGATACCTATTCATGTGTTCCCTTTGAGTGTCAGTGTTGGACAGGCATTTGTCCTGAAGGGACTTGATAGTAACAATACTTTTTGACTTACCCTTGTATAACCTTCCCTCTATAATTAGATTGAAACTTGGGGAAGGAGAAGAGAATATATTCTGAGAGTATAGAGACAGCCTGATAGAAAGTTTGAATTTTTAATTGATAGAATAATATTGGGGGTATTGGGGCTCCAGAGCAATATGAAGTCAGAGATAAAGATGTAAGTTGTTTTTTAAAAAATAATTATGTAACTGAATCAGTGTGCAATTTTGACTTCCTACAACAAATCCTTTCCCCAATGCTTCAGAGACTAAGACAAAGCTCATCAACCTTTGAACTCAGCATTAAGTTTTCATTTTTATATATTTGAGAAAGGCATGTAGGGGAGTGAGATGGCAAGGGAGATAGATGTTCTCTATTAAATGCAGATACCGTGGGAATAGTTACTTCTTAAAATTGTACTTGTTGTTGCTGTTTTAAAGTGCCTTTGGGTCTATTCCAACCCATAGTGACCCTGTAAGGGTTTCCGAGGAACAGCTAGTGAGCTTGAACTGCCAACCTTGCAGTTCAAACTGCTTTGCAGTCTGGCACATTAACCCACAGCGCCACACCAGGACTCCAAAATTGTACTAATTAGTATTAAATTATTAGTTAACAAATTCATTATCCATTAACACTTCAGTAGGGGGTTCTAAGAAAGGGAGTAACACTTTGGAGGAGGTGGTTAAGGATGAATTCAGAAGTGATTATCATTCTCTTTACCTAGATGTGTGTTCTTGGGCAGAATTGTCTCAGAGCACTTTTCCTATTTCTCAACTTGCTGGGACATAAGAGAGGACTGCCCTAAATTTTGTATTGTCATTAAGACAATGCCAAGAGATAGAGATTATGGGCTTCAGAGTCAAACATGTTCGGGTTCAATACCAGTTCTGTTATCTGTGTTCAAATATAGGTGGTGTGGCCTTAAACACATGTCCTAAGCAATTTTAGTCCCAATTTCCTATTTTGTAAAATAGGAAGAATGATATGTACTGCAAAACACTGATAGTGAGTAATAAATGCAATGTGAAAACTTCCAAAGATAGAGTCTGAAATATGATAGGTGCTCCATAAATTCTTGCTCCTTTTTTTCCATCAAAATGTACTGGGTATTTTCCCTTTACCTCTCAAATTCCTTCTCCATTGGTTTCTACCCTACTTTGTGTTCTACAACACTGTTCTATCTAGATTCCATTAGTAGGCTCCATTGCCCTCTGGTTTTCTAGTATGTTAGACCTACAGAAAGCAGTTCTGGGAGGTCAGTGAGAGGAGAGGAAAGTTGGGATATTTATTCCCCTAATTTTCTCCCTCCAAGATTTCGCATATGGATGTGAAAGCTGGACAGTGAATAATGAAGATCGTAGAAGAATTGATGCCTTTGAGTTGTGGTATTGGAAGAGAATACTGAAAGTGCCATGGACTGCCAAAAGAACCAATTGATCTGTTTGGAAGAAGTGCAACCAGAGTGCTCCTTGGAGGCCAAGATGGCTAGGCTTTATCTCTCATACTTTGGACACGTTGTCCGGGGAGAACAGTCGCTGGAGAAGGATGTCATGCTGGGTAAGATGGAGGGTCAGAGAAAAAGAGGAAGACCCCCAATGAGATGGATCAGCCAGGTGACATCATTGATGGCGTCAAGTGTGGTGGCGGTAGTGAGGTTGGCCCAGGATCGGACATTGTTTCGTTCTGCTGTGCATGGGGTCGCTATGAGTCAGTTCCGACTCGATGGCACCTGACAACAACAAGATGCTGCTGGATAATCAGGTCCCTCAATGAATGGTCCCTCAATGAAAAGCTGTAGTGAGGAAGCCCTCTGCAACACTCTCTCTCTTCCTACCTTTCCAGGTCTGAGTTGGTAAAGTCACCCTATACTCCTAGGTAAATCCCTCCTATAATACTTCGTTATCTTTTCTTGTAGTTTTACCAACATCTTTTCCAGCCTTTATAAATAGTCTCTTTGTGGCACTGTAGGATAAGCAAAGGTCGGCAATTCAAACTCACCAGCCCCTTCTCAGAAACCCTATACAGGGTCTTTATGAGTCAGAACCGACTCGACAGAACTTAACAACAACAACAAGAGCTCAGTAGGATACTTCAAATCACAAGGTTGAAGGTTTGAGCCTTCTCTGTGGGAATGTGAGTCTACTATTCTTGAAAAGATACGATCTTGGAAACCCTATACAGGATCTCAATGAGTTGGACCCTAGTTGATGGCACTTAGCAACAACAAGATATCTGACCCAGTGGCAATAACAATGGGCTCAAACATGACAATCGTAAGGATGACACAGGACAGGGCAGTGTTATGTTCTGTTGTCCATACAGTCAATAAGTTGGAACTTTACCACAATAAGTTGCTCAATTTGAGTGAGCATGATTTATTTTTTTCTGGGACAATGATTGATAGGTACATTATTTTTCTATTTCTAACAATCTATTACAGACAGAGGCAACACTGGTGGTTTAGTGAAATAATTCTCACCTTCCATGTGGGAGACCTGGGATCGATACCTGGTCAGGTCACCTCTTCACAGACACTACTCATATGTAAATGAAGGTTTATATGTTGCTCTGATGCTAAACATGTTTCAGTGGAGTTTCTGGACTAATATGGACTAGGAAGAAAGGCTTATCCATCTGCTTCTGAACTGCTACTCAACTGTTCATGGGAATGGCAGAGAACAAGGCAGCATTTAGTTCTGTTGGGCATGTGCTGACAACCACAGCATGATAAATGGAAGGAAGACATATGTACCCCATACTTAATTCAGTATCTCTGTAGATGTGTGAATTAACTGCCCTATCACTGGACTGATAACCACAAGGTTGATGGCTCAAACACACCAAATGCTCCTCTGAAATCCTATACAGTGTCACTATGAGTTGGACCGACTTGATGGCACTTAACAACAACAATCCTGAATTCCAGGATCCTGATTCTGAGTTCCAACTATGGGATAGATTGGTCTAATAAAAAGGTGACCAAGCTAAGGGTTATTTTGCTCTGTTCTGCCATTATACTTTCTATGTAAGCTTTGATAAGTGATTCAGCTCCTCTGTGGGTCTCAGTTTTTATTCTGTAAAATGAATGGATTGAATTAGATGATGTCCATAGTACTTTCTAGTGACTAAGTTTTCACTAGCAGAATCATAGCAGACATTCCTTTAATGTTAATTCACTTAGCTTTCCATACAGAAAAAGAGACTGATGCATCTTCCAATCTTTCTAAGGAAAGAAAAGCAAAAGTAAATCTTTAAAATTATAAGTGAAACTTTTAAAACATTCTAATAAATCCTGGTGTGGCACTGAAGGATAAGCACTGAACTGCTAACCACAAGGCTGGTGGTTCAAACCCACTCATAACTACTTGGAAACCCTATACAGGGTCGCCATGAATCAGAACAGAATCAAAGGCACTTGACAAGAACAACAATCAATCTCTCTGCACTCCGATTGACATTTGGATGACTTAAAGTTCATATTTATTGCACTTCAGTTTGATTTCTTCACATTAGAAAGAAACATATGATAAACAATAAGCAGCAGTCAAGTCACTAAAGAAACTGGTGATTAAATGGAGATTCTTTCATGTGTCCTTGGCAGGCATCAATAAATTTTGTTGTTAGTCTGGACAGTTTTTGAGAGTGTTGAGAGTAAAGTGGGAAGGGAATATTTAGACACACCTAGGGAAAAAAGAAAAATTAAGGGATTTGTAGAGGATTTGAATAGTGAGGGGAGTGGTTTTGGGAAAGTCATGAATATGTGACTTAAGGTCTATCTTATTTTGTTTTGTTTTATGGGCATTTAATCATCATAATAACTATGTTACAAAAGAGAAAGTGAGCTCAATGTGTCTTAGAAACTTACCCAAATTCACTCAACTTTATTAGCAAAGGGAAAACAAACACCAGTATTTATGAGGTAATGAATAGACATACAGAGAGAAATTTGGACTTTGTCTTTAGTTACTGAGAGATAGACACTTTTTGGAATTTCATGAATAATTAAGGTATCATTTGTTATCTAACAGGACCCCTAACAGTGCTGTAGGGTAAGCAATGAACTGCTAGCTACAAGGTTGGCAATTCAAACTGAGCAGCTATTCCTCCAGAGAAAGATGAGTCTTTTTGCTCCTGTAAAGATCTACAGAATCAGAAATCCTATACAGGGTTGCTCTGAGTCAGAATTGACTAGATGGCAGTTGGTTTTGGAGGATTTATGCTAATGAGTGAGGAGCTGGCCAAGGCAGAAGGTCCACCTTGTGGCCTAATATTAGCTGACCTCAGAGAGGGAGAGGATCATGATTCAGTCATGCATATACAATGAGGTTTTCATCATACATATACATTGAAACTCCAATTATAACTATGCAGTGAAGTCAAGAGCTTCCTGGTTGGCAAAATGCACTGATACACATAGAAAGGGAGCATGTCCTTTTTTGGATATTGGAGCTCCGTACTAGGAATCCGATATTGGGAAACCTTCCCAGCTTTGTCCCATATGTCTCTTCTTTATGTGGATCCTGATTTGTATCATTTTGGTATAATAAATCTTTAATAGCATTTTCAATAACCTCATTTGCATGTGAAAGTTGGACAGTAAATAAGGAAGACTGTAGAAGAATTGATGCTTTTTGAGTTATGGTGTTGGAGGAGAATATTGAAAGTGCCATGGCTGCCAAAAGAACCAACAGATCTGAGTTGGAAGAAGTGCAGCCAGAGTGCTCTTTGGAGGCCAAGATGGCTAAACTTTGTCTCTCATACTTTAGACATATTGGCAGGAGGAACCAGTTGCTAGAGAAGGATATCACGTTTGGTAAAGTGGAGGGTCAGAGAAAAAGAGGAAGACCCCAATGAGATGGATTGGCCAAGTGGTAGCATCAATTGGTTCAAGTGTGGCAACAATAGTGAGGTTGGCCCAGGATTGCTCAGTGTTTCGTTCTGCTGTGCCGCTATGAGTCGGCACCTACTCGATCGCACCTAACAACAACAACATAGTTCTTTCTGTTAATTCTGTGAGTCATTCCAGTGAATTATCAAACGCAAAGAAGTAGTGCAAGCCAGCAAGTAAAAGTGGGAGCATCCATATTAGCCTCCATAGTTTATAGCTGGTATCCTGAAAGGGTGATGGGAACCCTGAATTTTCAGCCAGCAGGTCAGAAGGTTGAGGTGCTGTGTGGACTCCTGAGCTTGCAGCTGGCATCTGTCTATTTGACAGTCTGAAGGATAGTATTCCTTTAACTCATGAGGTCTGAACTACCTGCAGGTGATTAGGGTCAGAGAGAGAAAGTTTTGTGTGGGTGATTAGTGTCTAGAAATAACGGAGAAATGGTAAAATGGGGATTTGATTAATTCTCATATTTTGGGGATAGAATTTATGTCAATTTTTATTTATGAACTAGGTTTAGCTGGTTCCAGAGTTTGTAATTTTCAATTAAGCACTTAATAGTGGGGTTCTCTTTTATAATCTCTGTTAAAAAAAATAACCTCCAAATTTGTCAAAATGTGATTTTCTTAAAGACTTTCACAGATAATGCTATTAACATTTTCCTCAAATGAGTTCATTTTTCTGCAAAATGCCCATATATTAACAGCAATTGCACACCAGATCTTTCAATTAAAAAAAAAAAAAAAGTCTATACTTTGCAGAGACTGCTAAAGAGTGAGGCCATGAATTGCATCTAGAGATTTTAGGACATATGTTGTTGCTGTTGTTAAGTGCCATAGAATCAGAACTGACTCATAACTACCTTGTATATATGGTTTCCAAAGAGTGACTGGTGGGTTTGAACTGCTGACTTTGTGGTTAGCAGTCTACTACTTATCCTACAGTTCCATACCTGTACACATAGTTTAAAACCATTTACCCATACATTAATTCAGGAACTATTTATTGTGCATCTGGGATATGAGGATGAACAAATTTGGTGATGTTTCTGTACTCCTGGAGCTTATTTCCTAGTAAGAGGGACATTAAGCAGGTATAACAGTAATAAAATGCAGTTTTCTGATGGTTATACATGTTTTCAAGAGCATAATAATAATATCAGTTAAGATATTATTTTTGAATGGTGGTCAGATATAATGTTTGAATGGTGGTCAGAGATGGCTTCTCTGAGCTTCAAAGAATAAGCAGGAACTGGCCTGCAAAGATCAAGAATAAAGGACATTTCAGGCAGGACAAAACAAGGAACAGAAAGGAAGCCTATGTAAAGCCAAGGCATTAGACCTGATGTATTTCCCTGTGGGTCATGATGAAGGATGATGGGTTCTAAGGGTGATAATGAGACATTGTTGTTGTAGTTGTTGTTGTTAAGTGCCGCCGAATTGGTTCCAACCCAAAGCGATCCTATATAGGCTTTCCAAGGAGCAGCTGGTGAGCTTGAACCACTGACCTTATGGATCAAACTGACTTTGCATTCCAGCTAATTAACCCTCAGTGCCATACCAGGACTCAAATGAGGCATTAGGGCTCTCAATTACTTTCTCCACTCAGGTCTTAATAGCAGAATTTTCTAGAATAGACATGATGACAAAGGATTTCCACGTTGAAATTTCAGCCACCTCTGAGATTTGTGGAATTTGAACAATCAATATCCTTAATGACATAAACATTTATTAAATGTTCATTTATACCTGGCACAAGGCAGTAAATACATCATCTCAGAATGGTCTCTCTGTGTGTATGAATGTCTAGGGTGCTGTGGTTGGGGTAATTTGCATATCTGTAAAATCTGGAAGGCTGAGTAGATTTGTGGGGCTTCTCACAAACTTGAGCAACTCTTTTGACCCTTCTTTGAAGCTTAAATAACTTTAGCCACTTTTCTTTGTTGCTTGAGGCTGTTTCTTATTCTACCTGCTGGTGTCACTCCTGAATGAACTTCAGTTTCCAATGAAAATAAAGGGCAGATATTTGCATGACTTTGAATCTTGCATTGGCAATTCCAGTGAATGCACATGATGCTCAAAGTGAATAGCTTGTGGAGAGAAGATTATTTATTCAAATGAAGAAGACTGTGAGGGCTGATTTGATTTCCTAATTTAGCCCTAGACTATGATGGTAGGACTTGTAAACAATTTGTTTATTGATGAAAGTTTTTGATTTTTTTTTTTTTTAAATTAAAGGAAATAAGGTGGTTAGTGACTGAAAGGATGTTATTGATCTGGGTGCTGGTTACATCGATATGTGCAGTTTGTAAAACTTCACCAAGCTGCATACTCATGAATTGTGCACTTTTCTGAATATGTTTTGCCTCAACAAAAGCCTATCAAAAAATGAAGCAAATGAAATGCAGCCTTGAGGAATTTTCAAAATAATAAAGTCAGGATAGTTAACAAGCACTGGAGTGGGTGCTTGAAAACTTAGGTTCAGTATAAACTCTTCTACTAACTCATGTGAATAATCAATGATAATGCTGAGGTTTGTGGGACCCAACATATAACACTCATTCCTTTCTTTGTCTAGTTCTGAACTGATCTAGAGAGATAAATAAGTGAATATCAAAAAAGCTTCATTTTTAATGGAAAACCTAGAGCATGTGATTTAGCTTTGTTTGCCAGAGGGCTTCATAATTCTGAACTCCAGAATTAGTAAGAGGTGCTCAACTAGTCCAGAATACTTAATTGTGCTCATGAGGAACCTGTACATAGACCAAGTACATAAAGTATTCCAGAACAATTAATTGTACTCATGAGGAACCTGTACAGAGACCAAGAAGCAGTTGTTCAAACAGAAAAAGAAACACTGAATTGTTTAAAATTAGGAAAGGTGTGCACCAGAGTTGTATTCTTTCACCATACTTATTCAGTCTGTATGCTGAGCAAATAATCTGAGAAGTTGAATTGTATTAAGAAAAATGTGGCATCAGGATTATAGGAAAACTCATCAACAACCTGCGATATGCAAATGATACAAACTTGCTTGCTAAAAGTTTTGAAAAGTGTTTAAAAGGACTTAAAACACTTACTAATGAAGATCAAAGACCACAGCCTTCACTTTAGTTCATGTGACTAGTTGAGTTTTTGTTGTTAGGTGCCATCTAACAACATGTGCTACACCTCAATGTAAAGAAAACAAAAATCCTCATCACTGGACCGACCAATAAGCAATATCCATATAAATGAAGAAAAGATGTTGTTGTTGTCAGGTGCCATTGAGTTGGAACTGACTCATAGTGACCCCATGCACAGCAGATCTAAACAATGTCTGATCCTGGGCCAACCCCACCACCACTGCCACACTTGACGCCATCAACGATGCCACCTGGCTGATCCATCTTGTTGGGGGTCTTCCTCTTTTTCTCTGACCCTCCATCTTACCCAGCATGACAT
>NW_006408644.1:6788603-6802555 GCF_000296735.1 Chrysochloris asiatica | reverse complement strand
TGTTCTTTGCCAATTCTTTCAATGCACTTTGGACTTCCTCCCTGAGTATCATTGGCTCTTGTTCATATGGTACCTCTTGAAATGGTTGAACATTAACAATTTCCTTTTGATGCAATGATTCTGTGTATTCCTTCCATATTCTCTTGTTGCATTCTGCATCATTCAATAATTTGCCCAGAGAATCTTTCAATAACGAAAGTTGAGGCTTTTGTTAAAGACTTAATTTTGCCTGGATCAACCACCAACACTCATGGAAGCAGCAGTCAAGAAATCAGACGACATATTACATTGGGCAAATCTGCTGCCCAAGACCTCTTTAAAATTTTGAACAGCAAGGACCAATGTGCAGCAGACCAAAGCCATGGTATTTTCAATAACCTCAAATGCATGTGAAAGTTGGACAGTGAATAAGGAAGACCATAGAAGAATCGATGCATTTGAGTTATGGTGTTGGAGGGAATATTAATAGTACCAAGAACAAATCAATCTGTGTTGGAAGAAATACAGCCAGATGGTTTTGGAAGCCAGGATGGCCAGACTTCGTCTCTTATACTTCAGACACATTATCAGGAGGAACCAGCTCCTGGAGAAGAATATCATGTTTGGTAAAGTGGAGGGTTGGAGAAAAAGAGTAATTCCCCCCAAAGAGATGGATTGGCACAGTGGCAGCAGAAAAGGGCTCAAATGTAGCAATGATTATGAGGTTGGCACAGGACCGGACAGTGTTCCATTCTGTCATGCATAGGGTCGCTAGGAGACGGTGTTGACTGGATGTCACCTAACAACAAGAACAACAACAACCCAACTAGTCACAAACAATGCAAGAAAACTGTAGATCTTGCAAATGTTGTTGTTGTTGTGTGCCATTGCCATTGAGCTGGTTCTGACTCATAACAACCCTGTATAGGGTTTCTGAGGCTATACATCTTTAAAGGAGTGGAAAGCCTCATCTTTCTCTGGTGAAGTGACTGGTAGATTCAAACTGCTGTCCTTTCTGTTAGCAGCTCAACACATAACCAACTATGCCACCAGGGCTCCCAAGTCTTTTCCCAAAGAGGGATTTTAGAGCTTATGATCTTTAAAAGCAAATTGATCCCTACTGGCTACACATAGCCTGTTCCTGCTTCTACATCTACCAACCAGAATTTCCTCCTTCTGGGTCAACAATGTTATCCTAATGTAGGTTTCTTCAGTTGGAAACATGAAGGCAAGAGAAAAGGTTTCTTACAGTGTGCCCCAGGATTACAATAGATGGTCTTGGATAGAGTGGGAGAAAAATGTGGAATAAAACTCAAAATTATAAAGACATGATCAGACTTACTGGTCTGATAGAGACTTGTTGAACCTCATCAGACTATTGACATTAGACACCCTTCAAACCTGGAACTGAACCCACTCTAGGGGATCACTTTTCAGCCAAACAACAGACAGGTTTGTTAAGTAAACAATGACATCAGGCAAGAACACACTCCTTACAACAATCAATCATAGGAGAACAAAAGGGCAGCATTTTCCCATAAACAAACCTCAGAAGGCAGGAAGAGGCAGGCAGAAAGGATGGATAGAAACTGGGAGGGAGTCAGAGAGGCAGTGGGAAGTATGTTTTTACATTGTAGGGACTTAGTGTAAAAAAAAAATTAATGTCAAAAAACAAAATGTGTATACATTGCTAAATAAAAGACTAATTTGCTCTGTAAACTTTCATCCAAACCAAATAAAAAGTTAAACAAAGAAAATTACAAAAACAGTTTCAACAGTGATGATTGATAATAGCTGCTGCTGTGTGCTGTCGAATTGGTTTCGACTCACAGCTACCTTGTATAAGGTTTCCAAGGCTGTAAATCTTTACAGGATCAAAAGCCTCATCTTTCTCCTAAGGATCAGCTGATGGATTCAAACTGCTGACCTTGTGTTTAACAGTCCAATAAGTAACCCACTATGCTACCAGGGCTCCTTTCAATGGTGATAGCTACTGCCAGTAATTTGCTGAGTACTTCTCTGTAGTACCTGATTAGTGCAAGAGGCACCTTGGAAGAAGGGCCTGGAAATCTGCTTCCGAAGGGTGACAGCTTTGAAAGCACTATGAAGCACAGTGCTACTCTGCAACACATGGGATTGCTATGAATTCTAATCAACTCCAAGGCAACTTGTTTTACTATGATGAGGCACAGTATTAAGTGTTTATACATATGGGTTTTCACATATTATTATCTAATTGAATTCTCACAATGGTCCTTAGAGGTAGGTACAGTTATTATCTCTGTTTCATGGATAAAGGTTAAAATCACAAATCTACAAAATGGTGGAGCTGGGACTTAAGCACAGACACCTTAAAGGTAGCTGTAGTATAATAAAGAGAAGAGACTCTAGCATTGGGCTACTTGGATTGTGTGGCCTTGGGCAAGTTTCTAAACAGCTCATTAGTTACCACATCAGTAACATGGGGATGATATAGATACAGATTAGATTAGAGTAGTAGTAGAGCATTACCTGGGAACTAGCTGGATATGCAAATCCTCAGGCCCACCCTCAGAACTACTGAATCAGGAATCCTGGGGTTAGGTCCACCAATCTATGTTTTGATGTCTTACAGGTGATGCTGATACATGGTGAAGTTTGAAATCCACTGCTGTGAATGATCTAAAAGTTTTCTTCTAGCTCTGATATTCTGATCTCTAACTTCAATGTTTCTTGCTAACCTCCCTTCTTGTCAGATGTCCTTCTAATAGAGGAGATGCTTCTTTGCCCTTAAGAAGTTTCCACTGTCAAACTGGTGGTGGCAGCGGTTCATAGAGTTGTCTTAAGGAATTACATTTCTCATGGAGAAACTAAAATATTTTAATTTCTTAGAAAAAATCAAAGTGGAGCTTTAGGTAGGTCTGCTCTCCTCCTGGAGACCCTCAGTGGTTCAAACAGTTTAGTGCTGAGTTGCTATCTCAAAGATTGGAGGTTTGGGTCCACCCAGATATACTTCAGAAGAAAGATCTACTTCTAAAAAAATTCAGCTATTGAAAACCCTATCGAGCACAATTATACTCTGACACACATGGGGTTCCGTTGAGTTAGAGTCCCCTGGATGGAAACTGGTTTGATTTGAATTTGGTTTTGGTTGCCTTTTTCCTAGCCCAGATTGTGTCAGAGACATGTGAAGGGAGCGATGTTAAAGTAGGGTATCTTAGCCTGGGGTGGGAGTTGATATTGGACTGTAGCATCTTCCAGAAGCTTCTGGGCTAGGGATATGGCCTGAGGTTCAGGCTTGTACAGGATTAGACTTTATGATAGTTTGTTGGTGGCAAGGTAGAAAAGAGATGGCTTTTTTCAGCACTTCTCTTGACTTTTCTCACCTGCTACTCACTGCCTCAGCACCTAGATTGCGACAATGTTTGTTTTTCAGAAAAAGACCACAGTCTGAGAAGAAGCAACAGGTTGAGACTGTAATTTGGAAAATTAAGGGACACCTTAAAATATGCCTTTGTGTTATATGACAGAGGATAAAGTCCACATTAACACCTTTGCACAGCTGAGGGATAATATTGAGTGATTATGTAAAAGGGCTTTTACAAACTCTAAAAATAGAGGACATTATTATTATTATTATTAGGAGTACTGGGCTAAAGTTTGGGTAAACTGTAAGGTCAATATAGGAGTCTACAAATGTCCATATGATGTTATTTTGAGGGGTGTCATGTAACATCTTAGCACAAATTAATTTGTCAGATAACTGTTACCTTGGCAACTCAAGTAGAGCACTGAGAGTATGGAACATAGGATGGGAAAGTTTTGCCTGGATGCTGATGGTGGGGTAGGGGGTCTAAAGAGAATTTATGGTATTAATTTTGGGTTAAGTACCTAGCACCAGACATGGCATGGAGAGAGTACTTAATAAAAAACAAATTAAGATATAAATGTCTGGAGAAATAGGGAGCATGGGCTACTGTTTAGGTAGAACATTTTGGTGGAGAGCAGGCACTAAGCTAGTGGCATGTTGGGGAGGAGAGGGAAAGAAAAGAGAGTACCAAGAGTGGGGGAAACAAATCAATTTGGCTGACTTGTTTAAGACCTGCAAGTAATGTTCAAAGACCCTTGATAGCCTTACACTGAAAGGCTTAGGATGGCAATGAAAAAAAGGACTGGTTTGTTTTACAGCTATAAGGAGGTTATTTTGATTCTTCTGAATTTCCCTCCCAGCAGCCCTAGAAATGTCCATGCCACACAGAAATCATGTAGGTCAATAACTTGTTGGCATGAGAAACCACATTCTTTTCTCTTGAACCTTCTGACAGAATAATAATATATTGCAGCAAAATCAAGAGAATGATCATGAATCATGTAGCTTTAAGACACAAAATAAAACACTATACCTTTCTGTATTAAAGAAACAATATTAAGGCCAATGTTTCCTTCAGGTTGAACAAAATAAGGATTGAAATCTGATCAGCGCTCTGTCACTAAGTATGTGACTTAGGGCACCCACATGAATATTCCAGGTGCCCATTTCTTCCCCAGAGAGCAGATGGTCTCTAAAATCCATTTTTTAGACTTTCAAGTCTTTGGTTCACAGTAAGCTTCCTCCTTCCTCCCCACCATGGCCCATAGCTCCTCCAGCTGCTTTCCAAAGGTGAAGGAATGCTATAAAGTGTGCATAGAGACTGTAATCATGAATGCATAAAAAGCAAGGCAGGCCAATTATCATCATCATCAAAACCTGCTACATCCCAGAGAAACAGAACAAGGGCTCCAGGAAGGAATTATGTCCTGATTCTAGACACTCAAATGTCATATTGCGTTGGCCAATTCCTGCAGATGTTGTCAGGCAAGAGGCATCATGAGACATTAAAAATTCTCTTTGTGAGCTTGGATTGCCAAACATCAGGCTTGTCTATCTTCAAAGCTACAAACTGGGCTGAAATCTGGTCCCTTCCTTTTACCCTCCAACTATCTGGTGTGGGCTGATGTCCAGGACAAGTTTCCTTGACCTACTGGCAGTCTTTCATCTGACCCATTCACTGGATTCCTGAAGAAATGTCTCCACAAAAGTTACAACCACAATTCAGTGGCTTGCTCTTCTCTGCAGGCTGACTACCTAACAAATGTGATTTAAAGGAACTTCTAAAATGATTGCTAGGACTTTGTCTGGGAAACTGTATAAAGCTGCTTTAATTGAGAGTGTATACTTTGTGGAGTTTTAAATTTGCTTTTTATTTGTTCTGCTTCCATCTCTTTTCATCTTTTCTTTATCAGCCCCAACTGTTTTAACTCAACAGCAGTTTCCCTCCTCTGGGACTTTGATTTCCTCTCTGGCTCTACCCCTGCCATCTTCCTTGCCATTAGGCACTTGGACAGACTAGTGTGTATGAGGTGCCCTTCTGTCTTTTCTTCATGCCCAGCAGCCTATTCAGAACTCCTGATGCTTCTTCCTCTTTTCAAGCCGCATTTTACATGTCTTTGGGCTTCTGGAAGCATCACTAAAGTCACATAATATATACGGAAGCCATTTTAACTTAAAGAAAAAGTAGGGTTCATAATATCAGGTTTCTTAATAAACTGTGATTGTGCTGATGAACCTGAAATAGGCTGACAGGAAAAGGGCTTTTGCATGTGTTTTCTTCTGCCTGGAATACCCTTACTAGCCTTCTATACCTGGCTGACCACTATACCTACTATTACTGCAAAGCTCAATTCAGATATTTTCACCTCCTCTGGGAAGATCTAAGTGGACTGGCTTTGATTCTTCTCTTACACAACTTGAACTGTTGTTGTTGTTAAGTGCCTTCAAGTCTGTTCTGACTCATAACAACCCTGTATAGGGTTTCCGAGGAGCAGCTGGTAAATTTGAATGCCAACCTTGCGGTTCAGTGCATTATCCCACAGTGTCATACCAAAGCTATAGCTAACATTTATTGAGCACTTCTTATGTGTCAAGCACTTTGTATGTATTAACTTTATTTATTCCTTACAACCACTCTTTATAATGTAATTACATATAATTATTATCCTTCCCATTTTACAAATGAAGAAAACGAGGCACGGATATGTTACACAATCATAAAGTTTACTCTCACTCAAAGAGATCTTATGCACAACAGAACAGAATTTTGCCTGCTCCCCATAATCACTGGCATGCACCAATGCATCATTGCAGTTTTTGTGCCAATCCATCTTGCCAAGGGTCTCCCTTGTGCTTACCAACTTGTTACTTCACTATATCCAAAGTAAGTAAATTGAACAATGTTCTATTGTGATTTATAAGGTTTTGATTGGTTAATTTTTGGAAGTAGAACACCAGGCCTTTCTTCATAGTCTGTATTCATCTGGAAGCTCTTTTGGTATTTGAAATACTGGTGGCATAGCTACCAGCATCACAGCAACATGAAAGTCATAACAGTACAGCTGATGCATGGGATGGTGGTGGTGGTGTGCTATGGCATCGGTTCTGACTCATTGCTACCCTGCATAGGGCTTCCAAGGCTGGACATTATTACGGGAGCAGAAAACCACATTTTTCTCTCATGGAATGGCTGGTAGTTTTTTGTTTTTTAAGTATTTTTAAAATAAAGTATTTTGGCTTTATGGTTGTTAAAATAACACATAACAATACATGCACCAATTCAACAATTTCTACATGTACAATTCAGTGACATTGATTATATTCTTCAAGTTGTGCAACCCTTCTTATTCTACTTTTCTGAATTATTATTCCAACATCAACCCACTGTTTCTTATCTAACCATTTGAGTTGCTGTTGCCAATTTGATCCCATAGAGATAACTCTTTAAGAGAGCAAAATGCTCAATGGAACCCATTTTCATTTAAATTTGGGCTCCTTGGTATGAACAAAAACATCTTCTGATTTGCATTGCTGTATTCCAAAGAATAACTGTGGGTTATTGCGAAACTAAAAGACTCAACAAAACTCTCTGGTTATGACATAGAGCCTCCTCTGCCTGGCTGCAGCACAAAGATATTGAAAACGAAAATATTTAATATTCATGCACTGCCCCCACTTCCTTCTAAAACAGGTCATCTTCCTCATGTTTATACTATTAGATTAGGATTTGTTTTTATTTTTTTTTAAATTTTATTGTGAATTGAGTGCTAGTTTACATGGGAGAACATTAGTTTTACATTCATCCTATTATATTTCGTTTCATTGCAATGATTACAATCCTCTCTGTGCATCATCATTCAACAGCATTTGCTTCCATTCCCTCTTTTCCAGTCCCTCTTTTTTTTTTAAAATTTATTTTGGGTGTACACCTAAGCACAGGAATATATAACCATTCAAACAACCAAAGGGTACACCCCGCAAGACCGCCCTCCACCCCGGCCACCAGCACACAGTCTCCAGCCTCTCCATCTCTCCATGTCTGGTGTTACTGCTTCTCTGGATAGGGTCCTGCATGCCACTCTTTTCCCTTGATGATTACAGGGTCCTCCACTCCTGGAATGCAAGATCAACCACTTCCCTCCTTTAGTTACAAAACATCTTCCTTTATATTTGCAACACTCATAGTCAGTCCTGATAGCAATTATTCACTATTGATCTACAAGAGTCTTATCCCCATCTCCTTTCACCAGCCTCATCTAGACAGGTGGGAAACCACTCATTGGAGATTCTACCTTTATCTGTGCCTTTTTAAACAAGGCTTCTTGAACGTTTGTAAGCCAGTCACTTTGTGCCTTTGTAGCCACCCCCCACCACCATTTTGGATAGCCAATGTCTTAGTTGCCCATCCCTGTCAACCTTGTGTACTGAGGGGGTGGGAATGATCCTCGCTGTAAACATTTGTTACCACTTTTGAGCTACTACATCCATAAGTATAGGTCAAGTTCATCAAATTGTAGCGGATTACTCCTTTTTTTTTCCCTTTTCTTTCTTCCTCTAGTCGAGTTCTGATCATCCAGCCATTGAAGCCATGTCAAATGGGCACTATCTGCAAGTATGGGTGTTTTTGTACATCACCCATCACTTCATATCAGCTGAACACTTCACTCTCCACTCTAGTCCCCTGTGGCCATGTCCCTGTCCCTGGGTCCAGGAGTCCCCAGTCTCACCATAGTGCTGGCCAACCAGGTCTCAACCCAGGTTGACAGGAGTCTATTGAAAGTCATCAGATTTAGCTCACAACTTCATTGCTGTTCACCCCCCCCCACACACACACACTTCCCTTTATAGGTAGAACAACGTGGGCACCAGCAAGGTCACATGCCTGCTCATGTATTTCCCTTGAGTCTCAGTCTTGGAAGGGGGTTTGCCCTGAGGTGACCTGACTGCTTGGCTTGATGGCTTCCATGGGAACAATTTGCTTGTTCTTGTAGTAGTCAATCAGACTGCCATTATTGTTTTTGATTTTTTTTCTTGCTGGTCTTTCTTTCAAGAAGTATCTTCTGTTTTTCTAGCCACTTCAGGCTGGTCTACTTGTCCTTTCAAGTGGAATTTCCCACCTCAGAAGATTCTAGATGGGGATCAGGATTCAATGCAAAGGCTCCACAAGAAGCCTCCTTCACTGGGCAAGTTCTAGCCCCATTTTAGATATTCCAATCAGATATAGGCTGAAGACAGACTTACAAGTTTCTATGGTGATATTTCTGGCTATCCCCCACCCCCCAAGTGTCTATTTTACAATAGTAGGCAAGGGAATGGCTGGTAGTTTTGAATTGCTGACCTTGAGGTTAGCAGCCCTACTCATAACCACTATGTTACCAGATAACAAACATATTTAAAACTCAAACCAAACTCACTGCCATGAAGCTGATTCCATCTCATAGAAGCCCTCTAGGACAGAGTGGAACTACCTCCATAGGATTTTCAAGGTTGTAAATCTTTACAGAAGCAAACTGCCACATCTTTACCTCTTGGTGGGTTTGAACCAATGATTTTTTTATTAGCACCTGAGTTTTTAACCACCAGAGCTCCTTTTAGTACATATACCACTAAAAATCACATCCAAATCAGTTTCTGTCAAGTCATTTCTGACTTATGGAAGCCTCTAGTATATCAGAGTAGAACAGTGCTCAAAAGGATTTTCAGAAGTGGATTGTTAGGCATTTCTTCAAAGTGCCTCTGGGTGTGTTTAAGTCACCAAGCTTTCCTTTGGTTAGTAGTGGAGCTCTTAGCCATTTGCACCACGTAGACACACAGTATATGCCACTATTTCTGTTCAATCTGTTGTTGTTGTTGTTATGTGCCATGGAGTCGGTTCCGATTCATAGCGACCCTGCACAGGGTTTCCGAGGCTGTTAATCTTTATGGAAGCAGAACGCCTCATCTTTCTTCCACGGAGCAGCTGGTAGTTTCGAACTGATGACCTTGCGGTTCACAGCCCAATTTGTAACCACTACACTACCAATCAAATAACTTCATTTCCTGTAGGATATATTCTGAGTGACATTTTATATTTGGACTTTAATTTCACTGTCTTATTTTGGGATGTCACAGTTTAGTTTCCTAGATTTGAATTTTTTAATTCTTCAGGAGATATTTTCCTATGTCATCAAATGAATTAAATAAGAGGCTTTTTCCTTATTCCTGCTGCTTTTACTTCCTAAGCTGACTGGTTTAGAGTGGGGAAAGGAACAGGATCCCTGATTATTTTGAATGGCAAATGCAAGAACTATGTCACTAAGCAAGTCTGATGTACAGCATTCCCTCCCTACTGTTCCTACACTTGAGTAATTGAGACATAGTATCTAAAGACTAAATATCTCTCCAACAAGGGTAATGATTCTTGCTAGGTGTTTAGAGGAAGGACAAGTCATAAGACAAGTATCTCTAATTAGCCCCTAGGCAAGGTCTAGTCTAGAATCCTTATTTAGGGCACAGTGGTACTTAGAAAGGGTGTGTGATTCCTTCCTGCAAGTGTGTCTGAACTCGTCTGAATGCATCAAAAGGAAACTCATTTCTAGACAGTGTCCTCTTGAACAGTATTGCCTCGGGAGGGTGAGCAATAGTACACCTCATCCTCAATAGGAAAATGGCACTTGGAGAGGCAGCTTCCCTTTGCTCTCTGATGAGAAAAAGCAATGCCCTGAATAGGATGCCATAAGCCCTGAATTCCCCTCAAGCTCAGAAGAGCAGATGGCAGGAACACAGCAGGGGATTGACAAATGTTTATCACTGCGTCTCACACACTTTCTCAAAACATGTCAACATTGGTCTTCCCTGGAGACTTTAATTGAGGCATTGCTTTAAAACTAAACAGAGTCGAGTTCCTTATGAGCCAAGTCTTGCAGTACTATTTGCTATTTCACAAGCCTTGCAGTTCTATTTGCTAGTCCACTTAGGGGTCAAGAAGCCAAAGCCACTCCTCATCTTCCTGTTGTTGTTGCTGCTATTGAATGGGCTCCAACTCACAGTGAAAGTACAATGTCGTACGCTAATGTGTCAGACTGCAAAGTAATTTGAACGGCAAGATCGGTAGTACAAGCTCACCAGCTGTTCCTTGGAAACCCTATACAGGCTCGCTATGGGTTGGAATTGACTCGACTGCACTTAACAACAACAGCAAGTTCTGTGCCATCCACATAATTGTTATGTTTGAGGCCAGTATTCCTGCCATCTTGCTGAGGTCTTTCTCTTTTTCATTGATCCTTCTGGCAACATGTTCAAACTATGAGAGGCAAAATCTCACCCTTCTCACTTCTAAAGAGCAATCAGCCTTACTTCTTCCAGAACAGATCAGTTATTCTTCTGGCAGTCCATCATGCTTTCAATATTCTTTTCCAACACAATTAATTCAAATTAATTGATTCCCACTTCAGTTTTCCTTATTGACTGTCCAGCTTTCACATGCATATGAAGCAATTGAAAATACCAAACATAAGCACGCTTGTGTTTGCTTGTGTTAGGCACACCTTAAATGTCAAAGTAACATCTTTACTTTTGAATACTTTAAAGAGGTCTTTTTCAGCCGATTTGCTTAATGCAGTACATAGTTCGATTTCTTTCTTTCCTTTTAAGTTTTCATTGTGAATTGAGTAAAGGTTAACAGACAAGATCATCAGCTTTACATACAACAAATTATATGCTTTGCTTCATTTCAATGATTACAATCCCCTCCCTGTAACAACAGTTATCCTATTTTCCCCCTGTGCCTTCCCTTTTACATCTTATATTTCACAAATTAATAAGGCAAAACTATTTGATATACACATACAAAACAAAAAATACATATTCATTAAAATATCCTAAAGGCATGTTCTGAAAGCCAGCCTCCTGCTCGCAGGCACACAGCCTTTCTCATTCCATGGGCCTAGAGTTCTCAACTGCTCTATCTCTCGATGCCATCACCTCTACCACCTTTTCTGCTGTCCCGTATTTTCTGGTTAAGAACTCAGGCTCCCTTCATGCTCTTCTCTCTTGATGGTGCTTAGACTCCTCCATTCCTCAAATCAAAGATTACCTACTCCTTCATTTTAGTTAGACATCATCTACATTTACAGTTATGACCATCGCAATTAGTCCTGATACCAAGTACATCAAATTATAAAATCCTATCCCCATCCTCCCCCATCCCCTTTCACCAGCCCCCTCTGGAAAACAGGAAAACTACTCAGTGGGGATTCTATCGTATGCCCTTCATTCTGAAACTAAGCACACTCATGAAAGCTTGTAAGTAAGCAATTTTGTGCCTTTATAGCTCCCCATTTTGAATAACCAATGTCTAGATTGCCCATCTCTATCAATCCAGTGCACTGAGGAATCAAGTCTGTTCCTTGATATGAATAATCCTTCCATTCTAGTTATATTTTTGAGAAACTACATTTGTAAGCAAAGGTCAAGCTCATCAAATTGTAGCAATTTACACTTGTTCACAGTATCAAACTTTTTTATCTTCATCTGGTCGAGTTCTGGTCAGCTAGCCATCCAAGACCAAGCTGCTCTGGTAGTATAGTAATGCGTTTCTCTGCTAACCTCAAAGTTAGTAGTCCAAAACTGCCAGCCTTTTTGCAGGAGAAAGATGAGGATTTCTGCTCTCATAAAGATTTACAGCCTTGGAAACCCTATTCAGAGTCGCTATGAGTCGAAACCAAGTCCATGGCACATTACTATCAGCCATCCAAGCTAGGTCAAATGGGTACCAGCTGCAAGTTTGGGAGTTCACGCGTGCCTCCCTGCACTTCGTACCAGCTTGTCGCTTCACTCTCAGTTCTTTTCCTGGGTGGCTAGGTCAGCACCTATGGGTTTGGTCAGTCACCTCTCCCTAAATTTCAGTTCAGACAGCATTTCTTCTTCTCTTTCTCATCCTGAGGTCAATGGGTGTCTATGGCCAAACTCAGCCCACGTCTTCATTGCTGCATTTCCTCTCTGCTACTCACAAGTAAACCCAGGTGGACACCCGTGAGCATATTCCCTTTAATTTCAGTCATAGAAGGGCGTTTTCCCTAATGGGCTGAATTTTCTCACCTTGATGGCTCCAAAATAGTTTGCTTGATATTCAAATAGCCAGTCTGCTTTTTCCTGCAGATCTTTCTTTCAGTAAGAATATTTTGTTCTGCTAGCAGTTTTAGGTTGGTATGCATGTCCTTTCAAGTTGGGTATACAGGTTATTTGATTTCTTAAGTGCTGCTGCCATAAATGTTGATTGTGAATCCAAGTAAAATGAAACATTTGGTAGCTTAAGTCTGTTCTGCAGTTATCATGATGTTATTTATTGGTCCAGTTGTGAGGATCTCATTTTCTTTAAATTGAGGTGCAATTCATAGTGAAGGCTGTGGTCTTTGATCTGCATCAGTAATTATATTAAGACCTCTTCATTCCCAGCAGACAAACTGTGTCATTTGCATATCATTGGTTGTTAATGAGTCTTCCTTCAATTCTGATGTAACCTTCTAAATATAATCCAGCTTCTTTGATACTTTGCTCAGCATACAGATTGAAAGAGTATGGTGTAAGCACACAACCTTGATGCACATCTTTCTTGATTTTAACCATTCAGTATTCTCTTGTTCTGTTTGAACAACTGAATCTTTCTTGGTGTATGTTTGTACAGGTTCCTCATGAACACAATTAGATGTTATGGATTCCAGAGTTTGTTCAATGAAGCACAAATAAACATCTTTTTGTATATTCTGCTCTCAACTAAGATCCATCTGACATCAGGAATGATATCCCTGGTTCCATGTCTCCTTCTGAATCTGGCTTGAATTTCTGGAAGCTCTCTAACAATGTGCTGCTGCAACCATTTAAAATTATCTTTAGCACAATTTTCTTTTCATGTTATATTAACAATATTAGTTTGATGATTTCTGAATTCTGCTTGGTCACCTTTCTTTGGAATATCAATCTCTTCCAATCAGTTGTCCAGGTAACTGTCTTCCTATTTTCCTGGCATAGACAAGTCAGCACCTTCTGCACTGCATACGTTTGTTGAAACATCTCAATTTGTAATCTGTCAATTCCTATAGACTTCTTTTTTTGCCAGTGACTTCTGTGGAGCTTGGACTGCCTCTTTCAATACTATTGGAATTTGATCATATGGTACCTCTTGAAATGTTTGCAGATTCGCCAAATCTTTTGGTACGGGGAGTCTGTGAATTCCTTCCATCTTTTTTTTTTTTTTTTGGCTTTAATGAACAAATTTATTTTCTCCAAGTTTGGATGACTCAAAGTCCAAATTGAGGATATCACATCCAGATGAAGAAGCTCTCTCAGAGAGGTTCAGGAGGAATTGAATTCCTTATCAGGTAGTACTGATATCATTCCTTTTATTGTACTTTCTCAATGCAGTTTGGTCACTTGTTTGAGCCATTCTGTCTTGTTTCTTATGTACGATGACACAGTCTACTGTTTCAGAGATGCCATGGTGTCATATTTATTTATTATTTTTTTTAATGTTTTATTGTGAATTATGTGATAGTTTACCGGGAGAACATTAGCTTTACATTCATCTATCATATATAGTTTCATATATAGTTACAATATCCTCCATTCATCATCAACCAACCAAAGG
>NW_006408644.1:6784395-6788236 GCF_000296735.1 Chrysochloris asiatica | reverse complement strand
CCCGCCTAGACAGACTGGATACTACTCAGTGGAGATTCTAACTTCCTCCACGCCCTCTGGATCTAGATTCCCTCTTGTAAGCCAGTCACTTCTTGCCTTTGAAGCCCCCCTCCCTATTTTGGGTAGCCAATATCCAAGTTGCCCATCCCTGTCTACTCAGTGTATGGAAGGGGTGGGAATGATCCTTGCTGTAAAGATTTGTTCTCTCTTTTGAGCTACTGCATCCATAGATGTAGGTCAAGTTCATCAAATTGTATCAGATTATTCTTTTTTTTCCCTCTTCTTTCTTCTTCTAGTTCAGCTCTGATCATCCAGTCATCATCTGGTTGAGCTCTTATCATCCAATCATTGAAGCCAGGTCAAGTGGGTATTCTCTGCAAGTGTGGGTGTTCTTGTGCATATGCTGTCTCTTCTTAGCAGCTGGAGGCTTCACTTTCCTCTCTAGTCCTCTGTGGCTATATCACTGACTCTGGTCCTGAGAGTCCCAGGTCTTACCACACTCAGGCCAACCAGGTCTCCACCAGGGTTCACAGGAGTCTATTGAAAGTTGTATAGCTTAGCTCACAGCTTCATTGCTGTTTTTTCCTCACTTCCCCTTCTCGGTAACAAATGTGGTCACCAACCAGAGCGTGTATTCCCTTTGAGTCTTACTCTTGGAAGGGGGTTTGCTGAGGGGACCTGACCACTTGCCTTGATGTCTCCTGGGTGAACAACTTGCTTGTTCTTGTAGTAATCAGTCCGTCTGCCTCTATTGTTTTGTATTTTTCCTGTTGGTGTTTGTTCTTTCAAGAAGTATCTTTTGTTTTTCTAGCCACTCCAGGCTGGTCTGCTTGTCCTTTCAAGTGGAAATTTCCCTCCTCTAAAGATTCTAGATGCTGTTCAGGATTCCACCTATGGTCTTATGTAATGCAGAGGCTCTTCAGGAAGCTTCCTTCACTGGGCATGTTATAGCCCCATTATAAGTATTCCTATAATAGGCTTTTGCCATGACCCAAAGATTTTTGAATGCTGTGTTTTTGTTCTCATTTGTTTATAGGAACTTTGTGAATTCACTTTTAATTTCTTCTACTATGCAGTCACTTTTCAGCAGGGTGTTATTCAGTTTCCATGTATTTGACTTGATTTCCTGTTCTTCCTATTGTTGATTTTTAATTTGATAGCATTGTGGTCTGAGAAGATGCTTTGTAGTATTTGTAATATTATGAATATTCATTTGTAAATTTATGAAGATTTGTTTTATGGCATAAGACATGTTTTGTGGCCTAAAACATGGCCTATTCTGGAGAATGTTCCATGTGCACTGGAAAAGAATGTGTATTGTGCTGTAGTTGGGTTGAATGCTCTGTACACATCTATGAGGTCCAGTTGGTTGATTGTGTTCTTTAGTTTTCTGTGTCTTTGTAAAGTTTCTTTTTGATTGTTCTATCCATTTTGGAAATTGGTGTATTAAAATCACCCACTATTATTGTAGATTCATCTGTTTCTTTTTTCAAAACTATTAGAATTTGCTTTATATATTTTGGAGCTCTCTCATTGGGAGCATAGATATTTATTATGGTTATGTCATTTCATTCAATTGTCCCTTTAATCATGACATAATGTCCATCTTTATCTATTATGCTGGATTTTGCCTTGAAGTTTATTTTATCAGAGATTAGTACTGCCACTCCTGTTCGTTTTTTATTGCAATTAGCTTGGCATATTTTTTCCATCCTTTGACTTTTAATCTGTTTTTGTCTCTGTGTGTGAGATGTGTCTCTTGCAGACAGCATATTGAAGGATCTTGTTTTCTTATCCATTCTGACATTATCCATCTCTTAACAGATTCATTTAATCAATTTACATTCAGTATAATTGTTTATATGTATCGATTAATTGCTGCCATTATGTTTGTTTTTTTTGTGTATGTTCTTTCTTGTGAGTTTCCTCATAGTTTTAATATTTCCATGTTCTTCTTGGATTTTCATTTTCTTGGTATGTTATGAAACATTAATTTTCTTTGAGGTTGCCTTATAGTCCATTAACTTTTCTCTCCATTTAGTACAGTCTATTTTATCCTGTAATCTACCTGACCTTCTCACCATCTGAATCTCTGTTCCTATGGGTTTACCTTCTTTTACATTGTAATGGTTTTGATCATAGACTGACCTCCCAGATTCTCTGAGTTTGTTCTTATAGTTTTGTTCTGTTAACAAGTCTTCCTTCTGTTGATTTAATTCTGGGAGGTGTTGCCACGTATGTCAATCTCTGGTTGTTGTCTGTTCTTGTTGGTTGTCAGTCCACAGAACTCCCTTTAGGATGTTTTGTAGTAAAGGGTTGGCTTTGGCAAAATCCTTTATCTTCTGTTTATCCTGGAATGTTTTCATTACACTGTCGTATTTGATTGATAGCTTTACTGGATAAAGGATTCTTGGTTGGAAATTTTTTTTTCTTTCAGTATTTTATGTATGTCTCCCCATTGCCTTCTTGCTTGCATGGTTTCTGCTGAGAGATCCGAGCTGAATCTGACTTGCTTGCCTTTGTATGTAACAATACGGTTTTCCCTAATTGCTTTCAGGAGTGTCTCCATATCTTTAATTTTGGAGAACTTGATTATGATATGTCTTGGTGATTTTCTTTTGGGGTCTATCCTTCCTTGGGTTCGTTGAGCTTCTTGGATGTTTTTACTTTTCAGAATGTTAGAGAAATTTCCTTCCAGCTGTTCTTCAACTATTTTCACTTTGGACTTGTGTGATTCTTCTTGTTCTGGAATGCTGATAATTCTTAAGTTATTCCTCTTCATGTTGTCCAACATGAATCTTAGACCTTCTTCAGATTTTTTAAATCCTTTTTTCTGTTTGGTCTTCTGTCTTAGTGGTATTGAGATATTTGTCTTACAGCTCATTGGTTCTGCCTTCCATATCTTCTATTCTGCTCCTGTGCCCTTTCAGAGTATTGTCTATTTCTGATATTCTATTATGGATCATTAGGACCTCTTTCTGTTGGTTTTGAATTTTTTCCAATACTGTATCTATCTTATTTGATTGTTACTGTAGCGCTTTCTGGACTTCTACCTGATTTTTTTCAACTCCATTGTAAAGTGTTTTGAAATACTTTATAATCATTTTTCTGAACTTCTTCTCAGGCATTTCCAAGGCCTGCTCCCCTTTCAGAATGGAGTCCACGTCTACCTCTAGGTTATTTGTCTTGGACATTTTATCTTGTTTCTGGCCATGTGCTAATATGGTCATCTGGTTTTGCTTCTTGCACATGTTTAGTGTTTATCTGTGGCCTTAATACTTAATTGAGTATGTGTTTTGATTTTTTTTATGCTGATTGACTCCTGGTAGATGTGATCAGGATGTGCGCTTCCCTTTTCACTCTTCTTATTGCTTAACTCAGAGCAACTTTCACAGTTGTTGTTTGTCTCCCTCGTATATGGCTGTTGATATTGTTTCTTGCCTGGGTTTTGGTGTTTTATAGCTTTTGGTTGTAGTTTGACTATATAGCAGCAGTTGCTGTCTCTTCTTGTGTAATATATGGAGAGAAAGAGTCCCTTAAAGGTAGACGAGGGAGCATACAACAACAAAACAGCACCAGCAGAAAACAACAACAACAAGAATAAACCCCTCCAAAACAACAACAACAACAAACTAGACTGAATACTGTAGTCTATAATTGCAGAAAAAGGAGAGGAGGATGAGAAAAAAAATCTGTAGCCTGACTGTAGTCTGACTTTAATGTCCTCTCTCTTCAGCTTCTTGCCTTCAAAGCTGCCTGAGAGATTTCAAGATGCCACTGTTGGCTGTTATGCTGTATCTCAGGATTTAATTTAATTTTCAGCCTGTTTTGTTTTTAAACT
>NW_006408644.1:6770324-6784101 GCF_000296735.1 Chrysochloris asiatica | reverse complement strand
TCCCACAATATTTTTCTGTGGTGTGTCTGCTCTCCCGCTTGGTATTGCCATTTGGTTTCACCCAAGTTGTCGATTCTGGCCTCTGAGCCCAGCAAATTCAAAAGTACATGCTTTCTTTTTTTTGGTACACGTTCCACTAGCTATAAGCCTTGAAACCTTTTAAATATTCCTATCTTTGTGGTTCTAAGTTTTGGAGCTCTGCCCAGGATCTGCTTTGCCTGGTATTCTGTGGTATCGCTGACAGTGAACTTCACTACACTTCCACCTTAGCCGCCATCAAGCTCCACCTCTCCTTCCATCTTCTTTTGATGTTTCCTACATCATTAAATATTTTGCCTTTTGTTGTTTTTCTGTAGGTGCCTTAAACATTACCCACTCCTGCACCATCCTCACTATTATTACACTTGAGCTCACTGAAACTGCTAATCCATCTCTTTGGTAGTCTTCTTCTTTTTCACTAACCCCCCACTTTACAGAGCATAATGTTCTTCTCCAGAGACTAGGTCCCTCCTGAAAATATGTCTAAAGTATGAGAGATGAAATCTCATCATCTTGGATTCTAATTAGTATTATGGATTTACTTCTTCCAACACAGACCTGTTTGTTCTTAAACATTCCATGATGCTTTCAATATTCTTCTCCAACACCATAACTCAAATGCATCAAATCTTCTATGGTCTTCCTTATTCATTTTCTAATTTTCACATGCATATGAGGCTATTGTGTCCTGGCATGGCACTGTGAGTTAATGCATTGTACTACAAAATCAGTTTGAACCACAAGGTCAGCAGTTCAAGCTCACCAGCTGCTCCTTGGAAACCTTGTACAGGGTTGCTATGGGTTGGAAACAACTTAATGGCACCTACCAACAACAACATGAGGCTACTGAAAATACCATGGCTTAGGTCAGGTACACCTTTGTCTTCAAACTGATATCTTTGCTCTTGAACAAATTAAATAGGTCTTGTGCAGCAGATTTGCATAATTCAATATGTTGTTTGATTTATTGAATGCCCTTTTTTCCCATGAATGTTGATTGCAGATCCAAGCAAATGAAGTTTATGACAACTTCAATCCTTTATCCATTTATCAGGTTGTTATTTCTTACTTCAGTGGTGAGGATTTTTTTTTTTTTTTCTTTACATTGAGGTGTAATTCATACTGAAGTCTGTGATCTTTGGTTTTTATCAGTAAGCCCTCTTCACTTTCAGCAAGCAAGTTTGTATCATCGGCATATTGCATCTTCCTCCAATTCTGATGGTACCTTCTTTTTCATATAATCCAGCTTCTTGGATTATTTGCTCAACATACATATTGAATAAGTGTGATAAAATAATACATCCCTGGGATACACCTTTCTGATTTTAAAACATTCAGTATCCCCTTGTTTTGTTTGAAGGACTGCCCCTTGGTTTGCATATAGCTTCCAGTGATCACAATAAAGTGTTCTGGAATGCCCATGCTTTGCAATGTTATCCATGGCTTGTCATGATTCACACAGTTGAAAGCATTTGCATTGTCAATAAAGCACAAATAAACATCTTCCTGTTTTTCTTTGCTTTCAACAAAGATCCATCTGACATCAGCCATGATATCCCTCATTCCATTGTCTCATCTGAATCCAGCTTGAATTTCTAGAAGTTCCCTGTCAATGTACTGTTACAGATGTTTTTAAATTATCTTCAACAAAATTTTACATTAGTATGTGATATTAATGATATTGTTTGATGTTTTCCTCATTCCATTGCGTCACCTCTCTTTGGAATGGGCACAAAGATCTCTTCCAATCAATTGACCAAGTAGTTGTCTTCCGAATTTCATGACATAGATGAGAGAGCTCCTCCAATGCTGAATCAGTTTGTGGAAAGATTTAAATATATATTTCATCAATTCCTGGAGCCTTGTTTTGCCATATACCTTCAGTGCAATTGGAACTTCTTCCTTTAGTATCATTGGTTCGTGATCATACGCTTCCTATTGAAAGGGTCAAACATTGGCCATTTCTTTTTGGTACAGTGTCTCTGTGTATTCCTTCCACCTTTCTTTGATATTTTTTGCTTCATTCAACAGTCTGTCCATATAATCCTTCACTATCTCAATTTGAAGCTTGAATATTTTCTTTAGTTCTTTCAGCTTGAGAAATGCTGAGCATTTTCTTCCCTTTTGTTTTTCTAATTCCAGTTCTTCGCACATTTTATTATAATATTTGACTTTGTATTCTCGAGGTGCCCTTTAAAAATTTCTGTTAAGCTCTTTTATTTCCTCATTTATTTTTTAATTCTCTTTAGCGTCTTTACACTGGAGAGTAAGTTTCAGAGTCTCTTCTGATATATATTTTTATATTTTCTTTCTTTCTTGTTTTTTTAATGACTTTCTTCCTGTATGCTGTTTTTGATGTCATTCCACAGACATTCTATTCTTTGGTTATTTGTGTCTAATGCATCAAAACTGTTCTTGAGATGACCTTTAAATCTAGATGGAATATATTCAAGGTCATATTTTGGCTCTCATGGACGTGTTTTAATTTTCTTCATCTTCAGCTTGAATTTTTGTAGGACCAATTGATGGTCAGTTCCCCAATTGGTGCATGTTTTGGATGATTACATCAAAATTCTCTACTGTTTCCTCCCACAGATATAGTCAATTTGATTCTTCTGTATTCCATCTGGTGAGGTCCATGTTTATAATTACTTTTTATGTTGCTTAAAAAGGTATTGACAATGAATAAGTCATTGATCTTGCAAGATTCTATCATGTGATCCTTCCTCTTTGTTTCCAGCATTTGCATTTTAATCACCAGTGATCCTGGTGTGGCACTGTGGATTAATGTGCTGGACTGTAAAGTTGGTTTGAACCACAATGTCCGTGGTTCGAGCTTACCAGCTGCTCCTCAGAAACCCTATACAGGGTTGCTATGGGTTGGAGCAGACTTGATGGCACTTAACAACAATAACAATTGTCAATACATTTTGAATGCATATTTGATCACTTTCAGCCTGAAGAAGTTGGTAGAATTCTTTAGTTTCAACATCACTGACTTTAGTGGTTTGTGTATAAATTTTAATAATAGTGGTATTAACTGGTCTTCCTTGTAGGTGTATAGATATTATCCTATCACAGACATTATTCTATTTCAAGATACAGCTTGAAATGTTGTTTTTGATGATTAATGTAACACCGTTCCTTTTGAATTTGTAATTCTTGGCATAGTAAACCATATTACTGTTAGATTCAGAAGTAGTCTGCCTCTCCTTCTTTCTAGTCTGTCTTAGTCTGGAAACTTCTCTGTACCCTGTTTACCAGGGGGTGACCCTGCTGATATTTACAATACTGGTGGCATAGTTTCTAGCATTATAACATGCAAGTCACCACAGATGACAAACTGACAGATGAGTAGTGGATTTTGCCCATAGAATTCTTCAGTATTGCAACTTGAGGCTTGGATCTTTTATTTAGCTTTTTTAGCTTGAATAATGCTGAGCATAGTCTTTCCTTTTGATTTTCGGACTCCATGTCTACCTCCTTATAGAAATGGTTTAAGTTACATAACTACCTGAAAACATTGGCTATTTAATTTTGTTTGTAATTCTTTGAGCCTTCAGAATCATGGACACCCCAGATCATGGGTGGAGGGAGTCATCATTTCTGTTGAAACACAAGTGAAAAGAACTGAGTTATAGGAGGGTCTGTGATCCTGGAAGAGGCAGAAGAGGGAGATATCTTGAATGAAACTAGAGAAATGAAAATTAGATTGGTGACAGAATCTATGGGACAAAAGTGCCTTCAAGTAACAGAGATGAGGCAGAAGGAATATGGCCTGTGAGATGATGAAGGTCCAAATGAATAAGAACTAACAAGGCATTCCCTCTCTGCCATTATCTCTCCCACGAATCTAGAGGTGAATAAGAAGAGACCTGTGCTTTTATTTCACACAGATCTAAAGGAGAAGGAGTACATTAAAAAAAGAAGAAAAAACCCAGATAAGAAGGCAGAGGGGCTTGCCATTAGATAAGAAATAGAAACATCTGGTGGATTGGCAGATGCACTACAGGTACCCTCTACAACAAAGACTGCCTTTGTTGTTAAGTGGTTAAGTGCCATATAAGTTGGTTCTGACTTATAGTGACCCTATGTAGTTGATTGTTTTTCTAATGTTGAACCATCCTTGCATCTTTGATATGAATCCTGCTTGATCATGATATATTATCTTTTTGATGTGCTGCTGGATTCTGTTGACTAGGGTTTTGTTGAGAATTTTTGCATCTATGTTCATGAGGGATATTGGTCTATAATTTTCTTTCTTAGCGACATCCTTCCCTGGTTTTGGTATGAGGGTTATGCTTGCTTCATAAAATGTATTAGGAAGTTTTCCATCCTCCTCTATATTCTGGAATAATTTGAGTAGAATTGGTGACAGTTCTTCCCTGAATGTTTGGTAGAACTCACCAGTGAAGCCATCTGGGCCTGGACTTTTTTGGTTGGGAGTTTTTTGATGACCTGGTCAATTTCTTCTTTTGTTATGGGTCTGTTCAGGTTTTCTACTTCACTCTGTCTAAGTTTAGGTAGATCCTGTTTTTCTAAAAATATATCCATCTCTTCTAAGTTTTCAAATTTGTTGGAGTACAGCTTATCATAGTATTCTGTTACTTTCCTTTTGATTTCCTTTGATTCCATTGTGACTGCTCCCATGTGGTTTCTAATGTGTGTTTTTGTGTCTTCTCTGTGTTTTCTTTTGTTAGGTTTGCCTGTCAGTTTTATTAATCCATTCAAAGAACCAGCTTCTTGTCCTGTTGATTCTTTCTATAGTTTTTCTTTTTTCTATCTCATTTATTTCTGCTCTAATCTTTATTATTTCCTTTCTTTGGGTGACTGTAGGTTCCCTCTGTTGGTCAGTTTCTAATTGTTGAAAATGCTGTGTTAATGTGTTAATTTTGGTTCTTTCTTCTTTTTGGATGTGTGCATTTATTGCAATAAATTGTCTTCTCAGCACCACTTTCGCCGTGTCCCAAAGATTTTGATATGTTGTGTTTTCATTCTCGTTTGTTGTTTCTAGGAACTTTGTGAGTTCACGTTTTATTTCTTCTACTACCCAGTTGCTTTTCAGCAGGGTGTTATTCAGTTTCCATGTATTTGACTTTATTTACTTGATCTTCCTATTGCTGATTTCTAATTTGATAGCATTGTGGTCTGAGAAGATGCTTTGTAGTATTTTGATATTTGTAAATTTATGGAGGTTTGTTTTGTGGCCTAACACATGGTCTATTTCATGTGCACTGGAAAAGAATGTGTATTGAGCTGTTGCTGGGTTGAATGCTCTGTACACATCTATGAGGTCCAGATTTTGTTGTTTAGTTCCTCTGTGTCTTCGTCAAGTTTCTTTCTAGTTGTTCTATCCATTTTTGAAAACAGCATATTAAAATTGCCCACAATTATTGCAGATTCAACCATTTCATTCTTCAAATCTATTAGAGTTTGCTTTATATATTTTGGAGCTTTTTCATTGGGAGTATAGAAATTTATTATGGTTATGCCATTTTGTTCAATTGTCCCTTTAATCATGAGATAATGTCCATCTTTATCTGTTATGGTGGTTTTTGTCTTGAAGTTTACTTTATCAGATATTAGTACTGTCACTCCTGTTAGTTTTTTATTGCAATTAGTTTGGTATATATTTTTTCCATCCTTTGACTATTAATCTGTTTTTGTCTCTGTGTGTAAGATGTGTGTCTTGCAGACAGCATATTGAAGGAACTTGTTTTCTTATCTATTCTGCCACTCTCTGTCTCTTAACATTTAATCCATTTACATTCAGTGTAATTATCGATAGGTATGGATTAATTGCTGCCATTATGTTTGTTTTTTTTGTGGTGTTGCTGCTTTCTTTGCTCCATGTGTCTTCCTGTGTTGAGTTCACACTTTTTTGTTCTTTCTTTTGAGTTTCCTCATAGTTTTAATGTTTCCATGTACTTGTTGGATTTTCATTTTCTTGGTATGTTGTGAAGTGTTAATTTTCTTTGAGGTTACCTTATAGTCCATTAACTTTTCCCTCCATTTTGTGCAGTCTATTTTATCCTATAATCGACCTGATTTTCTCATCATCTGGATCTCTGTTCCTACATGTTTACCTTCTTTCAAATTGTAATTGTTTTGATCATAGACTGACCTCCCAGATTCTCTGAGTTTGTTCTTACAGTTTTGTTCAGTTCTCAACTCTTCCATCTGTTGATTTAGTTCTGGAAAGTGCTCCCACTTATGTCAATCTCTGGTTGTTGTCTGTTCTTGTTGGTTGTCAGTCCACAGAATTCCTTTTAAGATGTTTTTAGTGCAGGGTTGGCTTTGGCAAAAGCCCTTAGTTTCTGTCTATCCTAGAAGGTTTTGATTACACCGTCATATTTGATTGATAACTTTGCTGGATAAAGGATTCTTGGTTGACATTTTTTTTTTTTTCTTTCAGGGTTTTATATATATATCTTCCCATTTCTTTCTTGCTTGCATGGTTTCTGCTGAATCTGGCTGCTAACCTCAAGGTCTGCAGTTCAAAACTACCAAGTGTTCTGCAGAAGAAAGATGAGGCTTTCTGCCCCCATAAAGATTTACAGTCTCGGAAGCCCTGTACAGGGTCACTATGAGTTGGAACTGATTCTATGGTACTTAACAACAACAACAACTATATAAGTATGACTTTAATGTCCTTTTCAGCTTCTTGCCTTCTAGACCATGTAATAAGTTTCAAGATGCCACTGTTTGTTGTTATGCTGTACCTCAGGATTTTATTTTTGGCCTGTTTTGTTTTTGAACTCTCTCGCTCTCCTCTCCACATTATGGCCTTTTCCCTACTAGTAAACAGTTCAGAGCTGGCTGTGGCTGTTTTAAGCTGTTTGCTTGTAGTGTATTGGTTACAAATTGGTCTTCCAAGCCCAAGGCCAGCAGCTGGAAATCACCAGCTGTTTCACTGGAAAAAGACTAAGCCCCCTACTCAGGCAAAGATTCACAGCCTTGGAAATCCCACACAGGGTCACTATGGCACTCAGCTAGCTAGAAAGGCCTGTGCCTCTAAATGCTGAGAGGATCTGTGTGCATGCGTGGTGGAAGAACCCTCCAATGGTGGGGGTAGGGAGTGTCCACTCACTCAGGCACCCCTTCTAGTCACCAGAATAGAAGTGTGCAGACAGCCAATGAGCAGATACCAAAAAAAAAAACAAAAACCAAAAAACCAACAGAACAAAGCAAAACCAAACATTATTGTTTGGTCTCACCCAAGTTGCCGGCTCCAGGCTGCTGAGCCCAGCAGATTCTAAAGTACTGGATTTCTTACTTCTGCTACAAGTTCCACTAGCTATAAGCCTTCAAACATTTTAAATATTTCTATCTATGTGGTTCAGAGTTTTGGAGCTCTACCCTGAACCCACTTTGTCTGGAATTCTGTGGTATTGCTGAAGGAAACTTCACTGAACCTCTACCTTATCTGCAATCAAGCCCCACCTTGCAACCCTATACAAGGTTTCCGAGGAGTGACTGGTGAGTTTGAACTACCGATCTTGTGGTTCAAACTGATTTTGAGGTCCCATACAGGCACAGGTGAAAATTCTGGAACCTTGAACTTTAGAGGAAATATTAGAGAAGTGGATTGAGTGTTTGCTGGGTAGAGAAGCTGAGCTGGGAGGGTGACAACAGGAGACTGACTTGTGAACTGTCAGCTAGACACATCACAGCAATCTTGTGAGCAGCTTTGACAACAGAATAAGGCCTGAAAGAGCAGATTCAGATAGGTGATGAGAAAGTTGCAATTTCTTTATTACCATACTCCCTTGGTAACCAGAGGGATGGCAAGCTTCCACCCTCATCCATGTCCAACACAGACTGCTCTCTGGGAGTTAGGAACCACGTGGTAGGGAGTCACACCAGTGTGAGGTGGGGGGGGGAGGTGCATCTGTGCCATTTTGGTACCTAGATTCTGGCAGGCTTAGCTCCAAGTCTTCAGAACCCACAGAGCCACCAGACCAGTATTTAACCAGTAATTCTGCCCACAACTGGCCTGCGGTCCTAACAAACACTGAAACTAGCTCAGTCAAGGGCATCAGAACTACTTTGGGATCAAGTGAGGTAAATAGGAACTCCAGCTAGGGCCAGGAACTCATCTGCCACATCCCTCCTATATCCACCTTGTGAGTTACTTGGCTCACAGGAACCCCCAGAATTTTCTCCTCTACAAGTCCAAGAGCTGCACTGTTGTTTTTGTTGTTGTTGTTGTTGTTTTCAGGTTTGGTTTTCTTCATTTTGTTGCTTCCTAGTTTTTGTTTGTTTATTCTTTCTCCTCCTTCTTCTCTTTCCACTCCATTGAATTTAGTTTTCCTTCTCTTCTTCTGTTTCTCATTTCCCCTCTTCTTCTTACCCCTCCCCCTTTGATCTTTCTTTATTACTCTCTACTCTCTCTTTTCCCTCTCCCTGGGTTTTCTAAGTGTGTATGCGTGTGTATGTGTTTAATGTATTCATTTTATTTCCTTTCTTATTTTTCTCTTATATAGTTCCATTTCCCTGTTTCTCTTTTGTCAATTTAGTTATTATATTATTTTTTTCCTGGTTTCTGCTTGTTTTTGTTTATTTTTTTATTTATTATTTTCTTGTTTCCTTGGTGATTCCTTGTTTGTTTATTCTGTTTTGGTTTCTTTTATGTATGTGAGGAGGAGGAGTTTTCCCTTTCCCACCCAAAGGAGACAGCAACTGTGCCCATACAGCCCAACCACAGCCATGCCCTGTAATTCTCCACCCACCAGGCAAGAGCTAATTCTAACTTCTATACTACGTGATCCATGACAGATAGCAGCCAACACCAGCCAAACCTATCTTAAACTGAGGTGCACATATGGCAAACAAGAATGGTGCACACACTTCCATTCTCTCAATACATCCACAGGAGAAAGTTGATGTCAGGCTAAGACTACATCAACATACATTAAATACAAATACAACACTTGAAAATGTCCAGGAGACAACAGGTAATTTTAGCTAACATGAAGAAACAAGAGAGAATAAATAGCTCAACAAATGACCAAGATACAGGGCCAAGAAGCATTTATGAGGAAGAAAAGATAATGGAATTAACTGGAAAATAATTCAAAAGAGTGATATTTAGGTACCTTATAAGGATTGACAGAAAGATTGAGGAAAGAAAAGTAAACACAGAAAGAACTTTAGAAGAATTCAGGAAAACACTACAAGAAAAAACAGACAAAATAAATGCAAATTTTGAAACAATACAAAATCAGAAATTAGAAATCCAGAAGTTAATACTAAGATTTCAGAAATGGGTAATATATTGAAAGTGCAAAGAAGTGGATTCAGACCAATGAAAGCCCCAAATAGTGATTTTGAAGATAAATCTCTCAGTACTAGTATGGTAGAAGAATCAGAAAAAAAGATGAAAAAAATCCAAAGAAAGCCTAAGAGTTATGTGGGACACCATGAAGAAAAACAACTTTCAGGTTCTCAGAATTCCAGAAAAAAAAAAAAAAAAAAAAGAATAAAAATCACAGAGAAAATTGTTGAATAGTTGTCAGGAGAAAATGTCCCTAACATCATGAAAGAGGAGAAGATAAGCTTACAGGAAATGGAAAGAAACCCAAATAGAATGATCCCAAAAGAAAATCACCAAGACATATCATAATCAAGCTTTCCATCTTTCCATAACCAAAGACAAAGAAAGAATCCTGAGACCAGTTCAGAAAAAAATGAAAAGTTACCTACAGAGGAGAACCAATAAGATTAATCACTTATTTCTCAGCAGAAACCATGTAAGCAAGAACACAATGGAATGACATATATAAAATTATGAAAGAAAGAAAGAAAAACAGACAACCAAGAGTCATACACCCAGCAAAGCTGTCCTTCAAATGAGACGGCTAAATTAGAACATTTCCTGACAAACAGAAATGAAAGGAATTTGTAATGATCAGACCAACTTTACAAAAAATGCTAAAGAGTGTTCTTTGGACTGAGAAGCAAAAATAACAGACAACAACCTAAGATTACCATACATGACAACAACTCCCAGTTCTCAATGCAGAAATAGAAGTATTTAAAATGAAACAAAAGTACAAGACTGAAAATAGGGAATCAGAGATTACAATTTATAATCATGGCAACTACAAAGCAAAAAGGGGGAATAGTGTAGATACAGAACTCCCATATGAAGAGAAATTCAAATAGATTTCAAGATAAAACAGAGTGTTTTAAACAGGGGAAAATTAATAAATTACAGGGTAACTTAAAAGAAAATTAGTATACCTGCACATCAAAATAAGAAAAGAGGAAAACCAGAAAGATTCAGTAAACACTAGCAGAACAAATGAAAATGAAAACTCACAAACAACATTAACTCAGTACTGAAAATTATGTGAAACAATGAAACTAGTAGCACCACACACACATAAAAAACACAGCAAAATGGTAGCAATCAATTCATACCTATCGATAATTGCACTGAATGTAGATGAATTAATTGTACTTGTCAAGAGCCAGAGAGAACAGAATGGATAAGAAAACAGGATCCTTCAATATGTTGTCTACAAGAGATACATCAAATAGAGACAGCCTAAATACCCATCGGCAGAATGGTCAAACAAACTTTGGTACATACATACAATGTAATACTATTCAATGTTGAAGAATAATGATAAATCTGCAAAACACTCCACAATATGATGAACCTGGAGGATATTATGCTGAGTGAAATTAGTCAATAACAGAAGGACAAATATTGTATGAGTTCAATGTTTTCTTAATAAAAGAAACAATCAATGATGGTTACATGGGATAGTGGGGAGGAAAAAATTTTCATGGGTGAGATGGTAGATACAAGTTAACATGGGTGACAGGGCAGCCAATATACAAAAGGAAGGTTAGCAGAGGAAGGATGAATGTAGTGGGAGACACAGGGACAAATGCAATAGATACAGTGAATAGAGGTATTGTTAACTATTCTACTGGTAAATGGAAGGATTACAATCATTATAATGAGATAAAGTATTTGATTTGCTTAATGTAAAACTAATGTTCTGCCTTTGTAAGCCTTCACTCAATTAACAATAAAAAAGTTAAAACAAAAGAAAGGGAGAAAAAGAAATAGAAACATCAGAAACTTTCCACTGGAAAAACTTGGCAGGATCAGATCCTCTTGGGACCTTACAGGAATCTCAGTTTAACTCTTATTGGCCTGCATAGTACAAGGGTGTGGTGTGTTTGGAAGAATTTGCAGTCTCGGAAGAGAAACGTGACATGAAATGTTCCTTTCCTATGTGGGAGCTGAGAATGGAATATTCCTTTTTTTTTTTTTTTTTAAGTAAGCTACTTTATTAGAATCACTGGAAACTTGGGATCAGAGTGAAACCTGTCCCTAGGTCTGCTCTTCACCTCTACCAGGTCCCACCGGATCAGTGATGATTTTACCTTGCTTTCAGTTTCCAGGGAGAATATATTTTTAATGCCAGACAATCAATTTTTATGGGTTTCTGCCTGGAATTTAAGTTTAGAGTGAGATTCTTTATAATAAAGATAGTTTATAGGTCAAAGTTAGCCTGAAGTCATAACTTATGAATTATCCAATGTAACAATTTCAGACTGATGAACAAAAGGGGTAATTGGCCATGATTTTTCAGAACTCTATCCATGGATATGAACCTTACCCAAAAGGAAGTGGGGGATGAAACACTGCTTGAACAATTAATCTGGGCCCCAGGGATTTTGTGCTTGAAGGATTAACTAGGCTCTAAAAACTTGTTTTAGATAGAGAAGTAGAGGCTCAAAGGATAGAATATCAGAGGCCACATACCTAAAAAACATATTCCACTTACTGGCAGATGCCTATAATTATTTAGAAGAAAACATGGATGTTAAATTATTTCTGAAAGCAGATTTTCATAGTAGAAAGGAAGACGAGTGTATGTGAATAATGCCTGCTGGAAATGGGAGTGGTGGGCGCTGTGGTGATGAGGAAAGAAAGTTTGAAAATGTCAATGCCAAATTTCATTGGCTTTACAATTTTGCTAGGGTGACTAGCCCATTGAAGTAGGAATTTTAGGAAGACTATGATAAGATTCCTCTTTAAGCCTCATACTCTCAACTATCTGACATGTCAGCACCGTGCCTTTGGAAAGTACTTAAAGGGCTGCAGATATTTGCATGCAAGTTATAGCATTTCTAATTTATAAGTTCTTATGACCTTCTCCGCAAGCTCAATGGACTCTAGGATATTTTTTCTTCTTTCAGAATTGTCAATTTCTGGTCAGCCTGGTTTGATCAGATGTTTCTTTTTACAAATTTTTTTAAATTGAGATTTTTCAGTGTGTTAAAAAGAAATCTATTTTATGTAAATTCTCTTGTGCATGCTACAGGCATTTCTAGAGTTACAAACAAAACACTTTCTAATAAAATGACACCTTTGCTTTTTTTTTGAGAGAGAGAAAAGCATTATCACAAATTACAACCAAGCTCCAGCTCCAGGATTAACAGCATGCTGATTTCTTAGAGTACTATACATCTGAGCTACTGATTAGCCTGGACTGTGAGGATTTGCTGCTGCAGCTGGGCAGTGGCCTTGATCTGTAGCAAAATGGCAGTTACACAATGAAAATACAAGTAGGGAAATTGTCTGAAGTTTCTCCTTTTAGTCCATGTCCAAGTAGACACTGCAATGACATCCATTATTATCTTTCCAGTTTGTTTGGCAAAATAAATAAATAATGTTAATTTCCATTTCAGCTGAGCTGGGATGGACCACAACCAGACATAGAGGAGTAGCAGATAGCTTGTCACAGAATTCAAATGAGTACAGGGGAAATCAGGGTGTATTTGCAACATTTTAAAACTGCACAGAGTAGCATATACTGAATAGAGTGAGATGTGTGTACTCTTTTCTTAATAAAACACTCTCAATCTAGGGGGCATCCCTCTAGTGGGCTCTAAGTGGCAGGCATTGCAGGAGGATGTGCCAATGCCAAAAAATCATCATAAGTACCCCCAGAGGACACCCAACATACTTGAATCATCTATTTCATTGACTTGAAAACAAACTTGAACCTTTAACTGAACTATAGTGGTAACAAAGAAAGGAGATAGAGGCAAATAGCCAAGAGAATATTAGGTTAGATACACTATTCACCAGCAATGCTTCTTGTCCTTCAAGTAATGTTTCCTCTAGTTTAGTTGAATGACTGGTTTAATGAATAAACTCAAGAGAGAAAAACAAAACAAAATACGAAACATTTAAGATTATACCCCATGAAGTGGCTAATCCAGAAAGGTTTCAGAAACAGCTGAAGCTTAAATAACAGTGGTAAGTTTAATAAACACCAGGAAGTGAAAACATCTGGGAATAAAGATCTAGCCTAAAAATTGTGTCGTGTTTTTATTGGACTAAAACAATATTAGAATTACAATGAAGAAAAAGTTTTAAAACAAACAAAAATATCATCCACATGCCCCTCTAACACAGTAGCTATTTTAATTTCAATATTTTCCTTTCTAGTCTAGATCCAAATACATATACACATTTGCATACTTTCAACAATAGAGAACATAGATTTTGTGTTCTGCTTTTCTTTCATAGCATCACATCCTGAACATGTTCAATGTCTACAACTAATCTTCACAGCAAGTTTTCGTTTTTTGTGTGTGTGTGTGTGATTATAGGAGTAATGTACAATTATGGTAGAACATTTAGAAAATACAGAAAAGAACAAATCAGGAAAATAAATCAAGCACCTATACCCTTACTATCTAA
>NW_006408644.1:6752059-6770104 GCF_000296735.1 Chrysochloris asiatica | reverse complement strand
ACGCACACACACACACACACACACACACATATATATATATAGTGGTGGTCATGTGCCGTGAAGTTAGTTCCGGCTCATAGTGACCCTGTACAGGGTTTCTGAGGCTGTAAATCTTTCTTTATGGGAGCAGAAAACCTCATCTTTCTCCCGTGGAACAGCTGGCAGTTTCGAACTGATGACCTTAAGGTTCACAGCCCGATATATACATATATATTTGTACTTACTTTGTTTCATTAGCATTAAACAACATGCATTTCCCTGATCCCTTATCAGCTATAAACATACGTTATGAGGGCGGCATTATTTTCCATTATTTGTCCAATATTTCTGAAAATAAATGATGCTGCAATGAACATTGTGTTAGTTCTCACCCAAACCCACTGCCTTTGAGTCCAACTCATAATAACTCTATAAGACAGAGGTGAATTGCCCAGTAGGTTTTCTGAGGCTGTAAATCATTATGGGAGCAAACAGCCTCATCTTTCTCCAGTAGAATAACTGGTGGGTTTGAATTGCTGACCTAACAGTGATGAACCAAATACTTATCCCACTATACCACCAGGACTCATATCGCTTTAACTAGGGTAATATTAGTTGCTGTAACAAGTAATTGTTGAGCATTGTTGTCTAGTCTGAATCATAGCAACCTTATAAGAGTAGACCTGCTCCATATGGTTTCTAAGGCTTGAAATCATTATGGGAACAGATTGTCACATTTTTCACCCTCAGAGTGGCTGGTAGGTTTGAACCACAGACTATTCTGTTTTCAATATAGTGCTTAACCACTGCTCCTCCAAGGCTCCTTGCTGTAACAAATACCCCAAATTAATTAAACTCACTGTCATTGAGACAATTTTGACTCATAGCAAGCCTATAACACTGTAGGATAAAAACTGGACTGCTAACAGTTAGGTCGTCAGTTCAAACCTACCAGTTACTCCTCAGAAACCATATACAGGTTTGCTATCAGTCAGAACTTACCCTATGGCACTTACTAGCAAAGCCAAATGATTTCTCACACTATAAATCTTTATGGGAATAGACAGCCTCATCTTTCTCACAGGAACAATTGGGGGGTTTGAACCGCTGACCTGGCAGTTTGCAATTCAATACTGATTCAATAATGCCTCCATAGCTTCTTGATGTAACAAATGTTGTTGTTGTTAGATGTCATCTAGTTGGCGCTGACTCGTAGTGACACTATATGTAACAGAATGAAACACTGCCCTGTCCTGTGCCATCCTCACAATTGTTGCTATGTTTGAGCCCATTGTTGCTGCCACTGTGTCAATTCATGTTATTGGAGGTCTTCCTCTTTTCTGCTGACTCTCCAATTTATCAAGCATTATGCCCTTCTCCAGGGACGAGTTCTTCCTTAAATGTCCAAAATACAGAGATGAAGTCTTACCATTCCGGTTTTTAGGAACATTCTAGCTGTACTTCTTCTAAGACAGATTTATTTGTTATTCTGGCAGCCCATGGTTTCTTCAATATTTTTCTCCAACACCATAATTACATTACCAGGAGGGACCAGTCCCTGGAGAAGGATATCATGTTTGGTAAGGTGGAGGGTCAGAGAAAAAGAGGAAGACCAACAACGAGATGAATTGGCCAAGTAGCATCATTGATGCACTCAAGCTTGGCAACAGTGGTGAGGTTGGCCCAGGATCGGGCTGTGTTTCGTTCTGCTCTTCATAGGTCGCTATGGATTACCGACTGGATGACACCTAACAACAACATACATATGAACCTCACCAGATAGCATAGAAGTCAAATTGGCGACTTCTGTGTGGGAAGAGATCATGAAAATATCAGCCAAAACAAGGCCGGGGAAGATTGTGGAACAGACCATCAACTGCTCATTGTTCAGGCTGAAGCTAAAGAAAATTAAAACAAGTCCATGAGAGCAAAAATATGACCTTGAACATATCCCACCTGAATTTAAATATCATCTCAAGAACAGATGTGATGCATTAGACACTAATGATTGAAGACCAGAAGAGCTATGGGATGACATCAATAACATCATATAGGAAGAAATATCAAGGTCATTTAAAAGACATACAGAAAGAAAAGACCAAAATGAATTTCATAAAAGACTCTGAAACATGCTATCCAGAGTAGAGAAGCTAAAGCAACTGGGAGAAATGAAGAAGTAAAAGAGGTGAACAGAAAATTACAAAGGGAAGATCTAGAAGACAAAGCAACCTATTATAATGAAGTGTGCAAAGACCTGGAGTTAGAAAACCAAAAGGGAAGAAGATGCTCAACATTTCTCAAGCTGAATGAACTGAGGAGAAAATTCAATCCTTGCGTTGCAATATTGAAGGACTCTATAGGCAAAATATTAAATGATGCAGAAAGCATCAAAAGAAGACGGAAGGCATATGAAGAATAACTGTGTCAAAAATAAATGGTCAATGTTCAGCCATTTCAAGAGGCAGTTTATGATCAAGAACCCTTAGTACTAAAGGAAGAAGTACAAGGTACATGAAAGCATTGGTGAAAAACAAGGTTCTAGGAATTGTTGAAATATAAATTGAAATCTTTCAACAAACTGATGCAGCACTAGAGGCCTTCACATACCTATGCCAAGAAGTTTGGAAGACACCTACTTGGCCAACTTACTGGAGGTAATCCATATTTTTGCCCATTCCAATTAAAGGTGACCCAATAGAATGTAGAAATCATGAAACAATACCATAGCTATAACATGCAAGTAAAATTTTGCTGGAAGTTAAGAAAAAAAAAACCCATAAAAAACAAAACAACAAAAACCCCAGCTGTAACAGTACATCAACAGGGAGCTGCCAGAAATTCAAGCCAGATTCAGATGAGGATGTGGAACAAGGGATATCATTGCTGATATCAGGTGGATCTTGTTTGAAACCAGAGAATACCAGAAAGATGTTTACTTGTGCTGTATTTACTATGCAAAGGTTTTCGACTGTATGGATCATTATAAGCTATGGATAACACTGCAAAAATGAGTTTTCCAGAACATTTAATTGTGCTCATGGGTAACCTGTACATATACCAAAATGCAGTCATTTAAACAAACAAGGGGATACTTAATGGTTTAAAATCAGGAAAGGTGTATGCCAGGGTTATATTCTCTCATTGTACTTATTCACTATATATGCTAAGCAAATTTGAAAAGCTGGGTTATATGAAGAAAAATGTGGCATCAGGATTAGAAAAAGACTTATTAACAACCTTTGATTTGCAGATGATACAACCTTGCTTTCTGGAAGCAAAGATAACTTAAAATGCTTATTAATGAAGATCAAAGACCAGAGTCTTCAGTATGAATTGTACCTCAAAAAAAGTCTTCACTATTATTCCAAAGAACAACATCGTGATAAATGGAGAAAAGATTGATGTTGTCAGATACTTCATTTTGCTTGGGTCCAATATAAACACTCTTGAAAAAAGCAGTCAAAAATTCAAAGGACATATTCCATTAGACAAATCTGTGGCACAAGAGTTCTTCAAAGTATTTAAGAACAAATATATCACTCTGAAGACTAAGGTGCACCTGACCCAAACCATGGTACTTTCAATAACCACATTTGCATATAAAAGTTGGACAGTGAATAAGGACAATAGTAGAAGAATTGATGTATTTGAATTGTGGTGTTGAAGAAGAATATTAAAAGTACCATGGACTGCCAGAAGAACAAACAAATCTGTCTTGGATGAAGTGCAGTCAGAATACTGTTCAGAAGCCAAGATGGCGAGACTTTGTCTATCATTCTTTGAGCATGTTATCAGGATGAACTAGTCCTTGGAGAAGGACGTCATGCTTCGTAAGCTAGTGTATCAGCAAAAAAGTGGGAGACCCTTAATGAGATGCATTGGACCAATAACAGCAGCAATCGGCTCAAGCGTAACAACAGTTGTGAGGATGGTGAAGAACTGGGAAGTGTTTTATTCTGTTGTGCATAGGCTGCTATGAGTTGTAACTGACTCAAGACAACTAACAACAGCAACAGTGATTTTTCTTATTTCACAGGATTTCAAGAACTTTAATTTATTTATTTCATGTTCCACAACTGGGATGTAATCATTGGGTCACTGATATTCCCAAGTTAGTATTTCTACCACTTAAAGATATAGTGGTATTTCTAATACTCACACTAAAACATTCGCCATTCTTAAACTGTTGTTGTCAGGTGCCATTGAATCCACACTGACTCAAAACGATCCTATGCACAACAGAATGAAACAGTGCCTGTTCCTGGGGCAACCTTACAGTCATTTCTATGCCTGAGTCCATTGCTGTTGACACGGTGCCAATCTATCTCGTTGGGAGTCCTCCTTTTTTTCTATGACCCCCTACTTTACCAAACATGATATTTTTTAAAATGTTTTATTGTGAATTATGTGATAGTTTACATAGGAGGACATTAGTTTTAAATTCATCCTACCGTATATCATTTCATTGCCATGGTTACAATCCCCTTCATGCATCATCAACCAACCAAAGGGTATACACTACAAGCCCATGGTACTTTTAATATTGTCTTCTAACCCCATTACTCAAATGCATCAATTTTTCTATGGTATTCCTTACTCAGTGTCCAATTTCACATGCATATGATGTTATTGAAAATACCATGGCTTGAGTCAGGTGTACCTTGTTCTCAAACTGACATCTTTGCTCTTCAACACTTTCAAGAGGTCTTGTGCAGCAGATTTGTCGAATGCAATATGTCATTTGATTTCTTGACTGCTGCTTTGGTGAATGTTGATGGTTGATCTGAGCAAAATGAAGCCTTTGACAACTTTATTCTTTTCTCCATTTACATGGCTGTTGTTAACTGGTCCAGTGGTGAGGATTTTTGTTTTCTTTACACTGAGATGCAACCCATACAGAATGCAGTGGACTTTGATCATCATCAGTAAGTATTTTAAGTCCTCTTCATTTTCAGCAAGCAAGGTTGTATCATCTGCATATTGCAGGTTGTTAATGAGTCTTCTTCCAATCCTGATGCCACATTTTTCTTCATATAACCCAGCTTCTTGGATTATGCGCTCAACATCCAGATCAAATAAGTATGGTGAAATAATACAATGCTGGCCCACATCTTTCCTGGTTCTAACTCATGCAGTGTCTCCTTGTTCTATTCAAACAACTGTCTCTTGTTCTATGTACAGGTTCCTCATGAACACAATTAAGTGTTCCAGGATACTCATTCTTTGCAATGTTTTCCATAGCTTGTCATGATCCACTCAATCAAAAGCCTTGGTGTAATCAGTAAAGCACAGGCAAACATCTTTCTGATATTCTCTGCTTTCAGCCAGGATCCATTTAGCATCAGCAATGATATCCCTGGTTTCATGTCTTCTTTTGAATCCGGCTTGAACCTCTGGAAGGTCTGACAATGTATGGTTGCAGCCATCTTTGTATTATCTTTAGTAAAACTTTACTAGCTTGGGATATCAATGATATTGTCAGATGATTTACACATTCTGTTGGGTCACCACTCTTTGGAGTGGGCACAGATACAGATCTCTTCTAGTTAAGTGGCCAGGTAACTGTCTTCCAAATTTCTTTGCATAGGACCTCCAGTGCCACATCAGTTTGTAGAAAGATTTCAATTTGTATTCCATCTATTCCCTTTTCCAGTGCTTTCAATGCACCTTGGACATCTTCCTTCAGGATAATTGTCTCTTAATTGCATGCTACTTCATGAAATGTTTGAACATCAACCATTTCTTTTTGGTACAGTGACTCTGTATACTCCTTCCATCTTCCTTTGATGCTTATTGCTTCATTCAATATTTTGCCTAAGCTAGTTAGTGAAAATTGACTGGATCTAGCTATCAAGAGACGTTGCAAGGGTGGGGGTAAAAAATATTGTAGACTTTTCTGTGTCATGCTGGTCCCCACTGAGGCTGTCTGAAGACCGTATAATGGTTAGCAACACAGGCTTTTAGTTAGACAGATATTAATTAGAAATCTGACTTTCCTCCCTACCAGTTCAGACCTGGACTTCAAGGTTGGCTTGAAATGCAAGATCAATGGTTCATATCCACCAGCTACTCTTCAGAAACCCAATACAGGTACGATATATGTCACAACCAATGTGATAGCACTTAACAGCCACAGTTCTGAAATCTTGGGAAAGTTACTCAATATCTTCATATTTATTTTTTCTAACCTGTAAAGCTGAGATAACAGCAATCATTCCATTTGGGTTACTGTGAATATTAAAGGAGTATCTGACATGTACTAAATACTAAAAGTGCAATTATTACTGTTGTATGGCTGGAATTGGTCTGGATAAGCTAACATTGGAGAAGAATTGAAAAGTCTTTGGCATTTTGAAGGTTGTTTCATCATTAAATAAACAGAAACATTATCTTTTATATCCTAAAGAGGTTTTACTATTGGTACAGTCTGAAAGTGAAAACTGGACATAATTTACTGAGATACCTCCAGCTTAGGACTATTATTACTTTGTCTAGTGTCACCAAGATCCCTTGAGTGAACATAATATGATGCATGCATATTACCTTTGGATTTAGAAAACACATTTATCAAAGTTGGTTCAAAGGACTACATAGTCCAGAGACTTATTTAAAGAAGTAATTTGATATTAAAAAATAATCCAAGTAAAGAATGATGTCCTAAATTTAGTATAAACTATAGAGGTCAATATCACTTATGAACACAGATACAAAACCCCAAATGAAATATTTAAAAATTCAATTAAATAGTGTATAAAAATAACAAAATGTCATTACTAGGATTTTACCTTGGAAAAGCAAGATTGGCTCACCATTAAAATCTCTATAAATGCAATTTTCTTCATTAACAAAATAAAGGAGGAAAATGCAATAATTTCAATATGTGCTGGAAAAGTTTTAGAGAAAATGTGTCACTCACTCAAAATTATAAAAAAAATAGCAAATATTAGAGTAGGAAGAGAGAAAAAATTCCTAAAAGAATTTCTACAAGAAATAATCAGCACACATGACACTTAATGATGAAATATTAGACAAATTCCCATTAAAGTCAGCAAAAGAAACAGATTTGATTGTTTTTATGCCTAGAATCGGGCAGTGTTTCGTTCTGCTGTGCATAAGGTTGCTATGAGTCGGTACCGACTCAATGGTACATAACAACAACAACAAAAATGTCTTCTATTGTTCTGGAGGACCAAGATAATACAATTAGGATAAGGAAAGAGATGAGGAGGAGGTAGACAGAAAAAAAGAAAAGGACAGAAAGCAAATTAAGAGACACAAATGTTAGGAGAAAAGGAAACAACTCATTCATTATTGATAAAAAACATGATCCATTTAGAAAAAAAACACAAGAATCAACTGAAAAGCTATTAGAACCAAGAAGAGAGTTTGGTATAGTGACTAGATAGAAAATCAATATACAAAAGTGAACAGCAGGGAGTTCCAGTTTTGGCAGGCAGCAAAGACAGCCAGGTAGGAAAGGCTCCATGGGGGAGGGATAGAAAACCCAGAGAAGCTGTGCTCATGGAACAACACTAGAACTCTGGATCTAGCATAAGATAAAGCGTATCAATTTCCGCACGCACAAGTGGAAAAATCATGATATAAGGAAAATATGGCAAGTTAGCAATTGCTTGAGATGAGATTCACTCTGCAGACATCCTGCCCCATTATAGTTCAGAGGGCAGGGCTACAGCCAGACTGGCACAGGGAGCCGGATCTAAAAGTGGTGCAGTGACATTTTCACTCAAAAGAAGGTGCGGGGGATTCTACATATTTTTTCCTCCTCTTCCCTTCTTTGTCCAGCCCAGATGCCTTCAGATGGTGGTTGTGCACTCTCCCACCCCAGCCCCTAAAAAAACAAAAAACAAACCCGATGCTGAGAGCACAGTTTTCCCACGGCACAGAAATAAAAAGCTTGGCAGCTGCTTATGACATCAGCCTAGGGGACACAGCCCTAAAATTAGCTTGTGCAGGACCCTTTACTCCAGCCTATCTAGCAAGAGAAAAGCAGGCCATCAGTCCTGACAGATGAACCATAGAACAATCTGCAAAACCCCAATATAAAAGGACACAACTATCTCAAGAATTACACTGTGCACACACGCAGATACCTAACTGACCTTCAGAGACAAAAATGGTGGACAATCTTTCTCCCATTAACATCTCAATATCTATCTGTGCACCTCTATGGTTGTGACTAGAGGAGAGGCCCGAGCAAACGGACACTGCTGGAGGCTTCTGTGGTGCAGACACACTGCCTGTGTAGCAAGACGATTGGACAGTTTGTTACAGTTTTATTTTTGTTTCAAAGTGGTGGTTTTTGTCTTTGCTTTTATATTGCTTCTACTTTTGGTTCTTCTGATCACACATTTTTTCCTGGAGGTGGGAACTTTTTCTCCCTACGTTACCCAAGAAGAGACAGCAATTGTGGCCATATAGCCAAGATATAAGCTTACCCCATTGAGATAAGTGCCAATAGCAGCTGCTAAGAATTACATGCAAAAAAGGAAGCCTATCTCATAATCATATGCACCAGGAGGCATTCAGTAAGATTAATAACACAACAACAAACATCCATTTAGGCATTAAAAAACCCACTTTACCACTGGAAATGACAAAAAACAACAACAACAAAAGATCTCCATACATGTCCCAAAACAGAAAAGAGTATTGGAGACAAATGAGCTGGAGACAGAGAAGGGCTCCCCAGAAGAGAAAATCAGGCTTTGGATTTGCCTGAGAAGGAATTCAGAAAAATGATATGGAAACAAATTCAAATGCTTTGAAAAGGGGTGGAGGAAAACAAAGAAGAAGTCAGAAAAGCACTAAAAGAGCAATTGAACAAGATTGATACAGCACTGGAAACAATTCAAAAGCTGCAAAAAGAGGTCCAGATGATTAATAATAAAGTATCAGAAATGGACAATACACTAAAAGGGGAAAGGAGCAGAATAGAAATGAAGGAAGCCAGAACTAGCGAACTGGAAGGCAAATCTCTCAATACTGCTAAGATAGAAGAACAAGCTGAAAAAAGAATGAAAAAATCTGAAGAGAGTCTAAGATTCATGCTGGATAACACGAAGAGGAACAACTTAAAAATTATTGGCATTTCAGAAGAGGAAGAATCAGAGAAGTCCACAGAGGAGATAGTTGAAGAGCTTATGGAAGAAAATTCCCATAACATATTGAAAGATGAGATGATAAACATTCAAGAAGCTGAACGTACTCCAGGAAGGATAGAACTCAAAAGAAAGTCATCAAGACACATAATAATCAAGCTCTCCAAAATCAAAGCCAAGGAGAGAATCATAAAAGCAGCCAGGGAGAAGAGAAGTGTCACTTACAAAAGCAAGCAAATCAGATTAAGCTCTGACTATTCAGCACAAACCATGTAGGCAAGAAGACAATGGGGAGACATATACAAAACATAAAAGAAATAAACAAAAACAAAAACAAAGACAAAAACAAAAACCTGTCAACCAAGAATCATCTATCCAGCAAAACTATGAATCAAATATAATGGTGCAATCAAAACATTCCAGGATAAACAGAATCTAAGAGATTTTGTCAAACCCAATCCAGCACTTCAAAACGTCCTAAAGGGAGTTATTTGGACTGAAAACCAACAATAATAGAAAACAACCAGAGATTGACTGGAATGACAACACCTTCTGTAACTCAATCACCAGATAACAGAGTTCAAAACAGAACAAATCTACAACAACGAATTCCAAAGACCTGGGAGGTTAACTGAAGTCAAAATAATGTCAATGTCAAAGAAAGGATAAATGTAGGAACAGAGACCCTGGTGGTAAGGATGTCAGGTAGATTACAGGACATAATAGATTCTCTTAAATGGAGAGAAAAGTTAATAGACTATAAGGTAACCACAAAGAAAGTTAATACCTCACAACTTATCATAAAAATGAACTTCCAACACAAAATAAGCAAACATGAAAACTAAGAAGAAACCGACAAGAAATAGCACAAAAAACACAAACTCAGCACAAGAAGGCATGCAGAACAAAGGAACGAACAGCAAAACCAAAAAATTAATATCATGGCAGCAATTAATTCATCCCTATCAATAATGATATTGAATGTCAATGGATTGAATGCACCACTGAAGAGACAGAGAGTGGCAGATTGGTTAAGAAAACGAGACCCTTCAATATGCTGCCTGCAGGAGACACACCTTACACACAAAGACAAAAACAGACTAAAAGTTAAAGGATGGAAAAAAATATACCAAACTTACTGCAACAATAAACAAACAGGAGTGGCAGTTCTAATATCTGATAAAATAAACTATAACACAAAAACCAGCATAAGCAATAAAGAAGGACACTATCTTATCATCAAAGTATCAATTGAGCAAGACGACATAACCATAATAAATATCTACGCTCCCAGTGAAAAAAGCACCAAGCTATATGAAACAAACCTTACTAGAATTAAAGAAAGAAATAGATAAATCTACAATTATAGTGGAGAATTTAATACGCCAATTTCGACAAGAGACAGAACATCCAGAAAGAAACTCAACAAAGTTACAGAGGAACAAAACAGCACAATCAACCAACTTGACCTCATAGACGTGTACAGAGCATTCATCACAACAACAGCACAATATACATTTTTGTCCAGTGCACATGGAACATTCTCCAGAATTGACCGTGTGTTAGGTCACAAAACAAGCCTCCATAAATTTATAAGCATCAAAATACTACAGAGCATCTTTTTAGACAACAATGCTATAAAACTAGAAATCAACAATAAGAAGACTAAGGAAATAAAGTTGAATACATGGAAACTGAACAACACCCTGCTGAAAAGAGACTAGGTAAAACAAGAAATTAAACGTGAATTCATAAAGTTCCTAGAAACAAATGAGAATGAAAACACAACATACCCAAATCTCAGGGACATGGGAAAGTGGTGCTGAGAGGATAATTTATTGCAATAAATGCACACACCTAAAAGAAGAAAGAACCAAAATTAACACATTAACACAACATCTCCAACAATTAGAAACTGACCAACAGAGGGAACCTACAGTCACCAAAAGAAAAGGAATAATAAAGATGAGTAGATATAAGTGAAATGTAAAACAGAAAATCTGTAGAAAGAATCAACAGGAAAAGAAGCTGGTTCTTTGAAAGGATTAATAAAATTGACAAACCATTGGCAAACCTAACCAAAGAAAAGAAGGAGAAGAGACAAATAACTCAAATTAGAAAACACACAGGCAATGGCACAATAGAACCAAATGAAATTGAAAGGATAATAACAGAATACTATGAAGAGGTGTACTCCAACAGATTAAAAAACTTAGAAGAGATGGATGCATTTTTAGAAAAACACGACCTACCAAATCTTACACAGAGTGAAGTAGAAAACTTTAACAGACCCATAACAAAAGAAGAAATTGATCAGATCGTCAAAAAACTCCCAACCAAAAGAAGTCCAGGCCCATACGATTCACTGGTGAGTTCTATCAAACATTCAAGGAAGACCTGTCACCAATTCTACTCAAATTATTCCGGAATATAGAAAAGGACAGAAAACTTCCTAATACATTTTATGAAGTAAGCATAACCCTCATACCAAAATCAGGGAAGGACATCACTAAGAAAGAAAACTACAGACCAATATCCCTCATGAACATAGACCCCAAAATCCTCAACAAAATCCTAGCTAATAGAATACAGCAGCACATCACAAAAAATAATACATCATGACCAAATGGGTTTCATAAAAGGGATGCAAGGATGGTTCAACATTAGAAAAGCAATCAATGTAATCTACCACATAAATAAGAAAAAGGAAAAGAACCTCATGATCATATTGATTGATGCAGAAAAGACATTTGACAAAATCCAACATCCATTCCAGATAAAAAACACTCAATAAAGTAGGAATTCAAGGGAAATTACTCAACATAATCAAGAGCATATATACAAAACCAACAGCCTACATCACTCTCATTGGAAAGAAACTGAAAGCCTTCTCTCTGTGAACGGGAACCAAACAAAGATGCCCTTTGTCACCACTCTTTTTCAATATTGTTTTGGAAGTATTAGCCAGAACTCTGGTAGCGTAGTGGTTACGAATCAGGCTGCTATCCTCAGAGTCATTATTTCAAAACTACCAGCTGTTCCACGGGAGAAAGATGTGGCTTTCTGCGCCCGTAAAGATTTACAGCCTCAGAAACCCTGCACAGGGTCGCTATGAGTTGGAACTGACTCCACGGCACATAACAACAACTATAACATTATGACAAGATAAGGAAATTAAAAGCATCCAAATTGGCAAAGAGGAAATAAAACTCTCTCTATTTGCAGACGATATGATCCTATACATAGAACATCGCAAAGACTCAGTAAAAAAGCTACTAGACATCATTCAGCAAAGTGGCAGGGTATAAGATCAATATACAAAAATCAGTTGGATTTCTCTATAGTAACAATGACAACACTGAAAAAGATATTAGGAAAGAAATACCATTTACTATAGCTGCCCAAAGGATGAAATATTTAGGAATAAATGTAACCAGAGAAATACAGGACCTATACAAAGAGAATTACAAAACACTACTACAAGAAACCAAGATAGACTTACAAAAGTGGAAGAACATACCATGTTCCTGGATAGGAAAACTGAACATTGTGAAAATGTCAATGCTACCCAAAGCAATAAACACATATAATGCAATCCCAATCCAGATTCCAGTGACATTCTTCAAAGAGATGGAAAAGACAATTACAAACTTTATATGGAAAGGAAGGAGACCCAGGATAAGCAAAGCACTGCTCTAGAAGAAGTACAAGGTTGGAAGCTGTTGCAGACCGTCCAGACCCAGTCAGGAGTTCAAGGCCCTGTGGGCCCAAGTGTTGCAGACTGTACAGGCCACAGGCTCTGAGGAACAGACTCTAGCCACTTAGCAGACATAGCAAACTGTTTTTCATCTTAGTATTCAGTTATGTTTATTATTAATTTCATACATAAAGCCTTGATATCCACAGATAAATGTAAGAACTTTTCCTAGAATCTGAGACTGTAAAAGGTTTCAAAGGTAAAGTTTTTCTCCAAAGGATTAACTAACAATAGTTTTGCTACTTCCCGGTTCTTTGTTCAAAGGACAAAAGGACTTCCTCCCTAAATCTCTCCCAGGTGCATGCCATTCAACTAGGCTCCTGAAAACCTGGCTCAGGAAGCCAACACAGCAGGACTCCTCCCAAGCTTTTTGACCTTCCTTCTCACGTTCCCCCAACTGAGCTCAGGTGCTATAGATATGTTAATTGAGCCTGAGAAACCAAGTTGTGGGCCTGGGACTCAAACCTGCGAATTACAATGTAAAGTTGCCTGAATGTCTGCAAAATTACGTATGTAGCTGTACCTTGTCTTAGTCCCTCCCAGTTTGGTGTAAAGCTCCTCCCCTAAATAAAACGGGGGCGTGGACCAACCCAGGTGTGCATTACAGCTTGGAGAGTGTGCTATATGGCTGACTAGGCATGCATGGATGACCAGCTAGCAAAGGGAACGTACTGCCCGCATAGCTAAGATGTTTGCTATGCGGGATCTTACCGCCCTTATAGCTCAGATGTTCACCACGCCGGATCTGCCAGACGCCAGTAATGCATCCACTCTGGTTTTGGGGTGTCCCTTTGTCTCTCTCGTTGTGTCTCTGTGTCTCCTCTTTTGCTATCCCTATCACTGCAAGATATCCCCACCTCATGAACCAAACATCCATGTCGAGGCCAGTCCCCGACAGGAAGCCTCTCGCTCCCTGATTTCAAAATCGACTACACAGCTACAGTGGTCAAAATAGCCTGGTACTGGCACAATGAAAGATATATTGATCAATGGAACAGAATCGAGAATCCAGATATTAACCCATCCACATACAGCCAACTGATTTTCGACAAATTTCTTAGGTATGTGACACGGGGAGGAGATAGTCTCTTTAACAGATGGTGCTGGCAGAACTGGAAAGCGATATGCAAAAGAGTGAAACAAGACCTTTACCTCATACGCTATAGAAAACCCAACTCAGCATGGATTAAAGACCTAAATGTGAATCCCAAAATTATGAAAGTCATCAATGAAAAAATAGGGAGAAACATAAGGGCTCTAATTCAGGGCATATACAGACTACCAAACATTTTGAAAACTACACAAACAAAAGTAGACAAAATAGATGACTGGGACATACTAAAAATTAAAAAGTTATGTGCATCAAAAGACTTCACCAAAAGAGTAAAAAGGGAACACACAGAAAGGGAAAAAATCTTTTGCAACGACACATCAGACAAGGGACTTATTTCTAAAATATATAGGAAACTACAACACCTCCATAAGAAAAAGGCAAATGACCCAATTAAAAAATGGGCAAAAACATGAACAGACATTTCACTAAGGAAGAGATCTGGGCAGCCAACAAACACTTGAAGAAATGTTCAAAATCACTAGCCTTTAGAGAGATGCAAACCCAAACAAGAATGAGATATCATCTCACACCAGCAATAAATAACAGCAAAGATCAAAAAAATAGTGGACAATAAATGTTGGCAAGAATGGAGAGAGACTTTGTCCCTCCTACATTGTTGGTGGGATTACAAAATGGTCCAACCACTCTGGCAAGCAATATGGTGCTTCCTCAGAATGTTGGAAATAGAAATATCTTATGATCCAACAATTCCTCCACTTGGTATTTACCTACTAGAAATACGAGCCATAACACGAGAAGATATATGCACACCAATGTTCATAGCAGCGCTATTTAAAATAGCAAAAAGATGGAGACAGCCTAAGTGCCCATCAGTTGAAGAATGGATAAACAAACAGTGGTATACATACACATAATGGAATACTATGCTACTTTGAAGAACAACAAGGAAGCTGGAAGCCACCACATAACATGGATGAACCTTGAGGACATTATGCTGAGTGAAATTAGTCAGACACAAAAGGAGAAATACTGCATAGGACTATTATTGTAAAATAATAAGGAAAAGAATCCACATTAAAGGGGAAACATTATATATATTCTGATCACCAGAATGTATGGGATGAGAGAAGCGGAGGGAGGGAGGGAGGGGAAGATGGAGCACTGGGTAGGGAATAATAACAGGATAGCTTGGGTGCGGGGGTGGGTTTTGAGGCAATACATAAGAAGTGGGGGGAGAATGGAAGAACAAAGCTGATGGGAGAACAGTTAGACAGGTTCGCATTGGGCTAAGTGAGACAGAGGTAAATGATGATGTATGCACAACCTTGGAACAACAGGGCTCTAGGATCCAGGGATTAAGGCATGGTTTGAAGGGGTAAAAGAGGGGAATAATATTAAGATGCTTGGCTGTCTTTTGAATCTTTGTTTCCTTTGCCTACCATTTTAAAATAGACACTTGAGTGGAGGAGAAAGGAATCTCCATAATCATCACTACAGAAATCTTCTATGTCTGTCTTCAGCCTATAACTGATTGGAATACCTTAAAGGGGACTTGAAGTTGCCCGGTGAAAGAGGCTTCTTGTGGAGATTTTACATTGCATAAGACCATAGGTGGAATCCAGAACCCCATCCAGAATCGTCTGAGGTAGGAAGTTTCCACTGGAAAGGATGAGTAGACCAGCCTGGAACGGCTAGAAGAACAGAAGATACTTCGTGAAATACAGACCAGCAAGAAAAATTCGAAACAAAAATGGCAGTCTGATTGATGACTACAAGAACAAGTAAGCTGTTCCTCCGGGAGCCATCAAGGCAAATGGTCAGTCCCCTCAGAGCAAACCCCCTTCCAAGACTGAGACTCGAGGGGAATACATGAGCAGGCATGTGGTCTGGCTGGTGACCACGTTGATCATCGATAAGGGAAAGAGGGGGAAAAACAGCAATGAAGTTGTGAGCTAAGCTCGAGCACATTCAATAGACCCATGCAAACCTAGGTGTAGACCTGAATTTCCAGCAATATGGTAAGACCTGGGGACCCCTAGGCCAAAGAGGACTAGAGGGGAATGTGAAGTATCAGCTGCATATGAAGTGAGGGGAAATGCACAGGAACACCCATACTGCAGATAGTACCCACTTGACCTGGCTTTTATGGCTAGATGATCAGAACTTGACTAGAAGAAAAAAGGAGTAACCTGCTACAATTTGATGAACTTTACGTATACTTATGGATGTGGTGGTGGTGGTTGTATGTCATGGCGTCGGTTCCGACACATGGCGACCCTGTACAGGGTTTCTGAGGCTGTCATCTTTACGGGAGCAGAAAGCCTCATCTTTCTCCCGTGGAACAGCTGGTAGTTTCGAACTGCTGACCTTGAGGTTCGCAGCCTGATTAGTAACCATTACTCTACTAGAGTAGCTCAAAAAAGGGAAGAAATCTTTACAGCAAGGATCACTCTCACCCTCTTGATAGACAGGGTTAACAGGAATGGACAACTTAGACATTGGCTACCCAAAATGAGGGGGATGGGGAGTATAAAGGCAAGAAGTGACTGGCTTACAAGCTTTCAAGAGGGAGACCAGTTCCAGACTGGATGGGGGAAGGTAGAATCACCACTGAATGATTTCCAATCCATTGGGACGGGCCTGGTGAAAGGAAATGGGGATAAGACTTTTGTGGTACAATGGTGAATAATCGCCATCAGGTCTGACTGAGGTTAGGAAATATAGAGGTAGATGTTTTTTGACAAAAGGAGGAGCAATTGATTTTGAAGCCTAGGTGCTGAGGTCCCTGGGACCATCTAGTGAGAAGAGCAGAGAGTGGGACCCTACCTAGAGAGGCAGATGCCAGGGATGGAGACAGAGAAGATGATGTGGACAGATGGAGTGGTTGGGGACACTGGACTCAGGGTGGGAGAGGGGCTGTGAGCTGGCAGCCAGGGTGGAGGGGGCCAGACATGTGTGGTGTACACTTTGGGGTTATATGATGATACATGGAGGGGAAATGAAACAAAATACGATAGGATGAGTGTAAAGCTGATGTTCTCCCATGCAAACCTCACAATAAAATCTTTAAAAAAAGAAAAAAGAGGGAGCCTAGTTCCAAATGGGATGGGGGAAAGCAGAATTACCATGAATGATTTCAATCTGTTGTGCCCGGGCTGGTGAAACAAAATGGGGATAAGACTCTTATGGTACAATAGTGAATAATTGCCATCAGGACTAACAGTGAGGCTAGGAAATATAGAGGTAGATGTATTTTGACAAAAAGAGGAGAGTGATTGATTTTGCAGCCCAGGAGTGGAGGTCCCTGGGACCATCAAGTGAAAAGAATGGAGAGTGAGACCCTACTCAGAGAGGCAGTGACACCAGGGATGGAGACAGAGACCATGATGTGGAGAGATGGAGAGGATGGGGACTCTGGACTCAGGGAGGGAGAAGAGCTGTGTGCTGGAGGCCGGGGGTTGGGGGTGGCCCTGTGTGGTGTACCCTTTGGTTATTTAATGATTCATGCAGGGGATTGTTATTATTGCAATGAAACGAAATAAGATAGGATGAGTGTAAATCTAGTGGTCTCCCATGTAAACCTCACAATAAAAAAAACCAACAAAACTCAACAGCAACATAATAAAGACCAAACAAATAATGTTATGGATAAAAGATCCTATTCAAATGATGAATCTGTGAAACACCTTATACCATGCTTAAACTTGGAGAACAATATGTTGAGTGAAATTAGTCAATCACAAAAGGGCAAATATTGCATGAGACCACTACTGTAAAAAGTTAAGAAAAGGTTTAAAGACAGAATGAAACATTCTTTGAAGGTTGCCAGGAGTGTGAGGGGAAGGGAGAGTAAGAATTAACTAGTTTTTAAGTGCTATCTGGTCGGTTCTGACTCATAGTAACTCTCTGTAGGGTTTCCAAGGAGTGGCTGATGGGTTTGAACCACCAATCTTGTTCCAGTGTTAATCCTACAGCACCACAGCAGGACTACAACTACAACTTTCTTTCTAAAGAAATTCTTTCTTTCTTTCTTTCTTTCTTTCTTTCTTTCTTTCTTTCTTTCTTTCTTTCTTTCTTTCTTTCTTTCTTTCTTTCTTTCTTTCTTCCTTCCTTCC
>NW_006408644.1:6749874-6751959 GCF_000296735.1 Chrysochloris asiatica | reverse complement strand
TCTTTCTTTCTTTCTTTCTTTCTTTCTTTCTTTCTTTCTTTCTTTCTTTCTTTCTTTCTTTCTTTCTTTCTTTCTTTCTTCCTTCCTTCCTTCCTTCCTTCCTTCCTTCCTTCCTTCCTTCCTTCCTTCCTTTCTTTCTTTCTTCCTTCCTTCCTTCCTTCCTTCCTTCCTTCCTTCCTTCCTTCCTTCTCTCTCTCTCTCTCTCTCTCTGTCTTTTTTTGATAAAGAAAACAAGTGTAATTCACTACAATTTGATGAACTTGACCTATACTTACGGATATAGTAGTTTAAAATACCAATCAAGAAGGAAAGATTCTTCACAGCAAGGATCATTCCCATCCCCTCTGTACACAGCGTTGATAGGGATGGACAACATAACACGGCCTACCTTAAATTGGGGAAGCCATAAAGGCATGAAGTAACTGGCTTATAAGTTTTCAAGAGGGAGTTTAAATTCAGAGGGTGCGGGGAAAGTAGAATCTCCACCGAGTGGTTTTCAACCTATATAGATGGGGCTGGTGAAAGGAGATGGGGATAAGACTCTTATGGTTCAATAGTGAGTAACTGTTATCATGACTATTTGCAATTGTTGCAATTGTAAAGGTAATTGTTTTGTAGCAAAAAGAGGGGAGTGGTTGATCTTGCGTTCCAGAAGCAGATGGCCCTGGAACCATAAAGGGAGAAGAGCAGGAGCAGAGTGAGGAACCCTATTCAGAGAAGCAGCTACACCAGAGATGGAGGCAGAGATGATGACGTGGAGAGATGGAGTGGCTGGGAACTCTAGACTCATGGAGGCAGAGGGGCTGCATGCTGGCGGCCGGAGGGCAGGCTTGCAGGGTATGTATGCCCTTTGAATATTTGAATGATTGCATATTCCTGAGTGTTTTGGTGTACATACAAAAAAAGAAATGAAAAAAAAACAAAAACCTGAGGAAATAGAAGCAAATACTATTGAATGATGATTCATGGAGAGGATTGTAACCATTGCAATGAAATGAAATATGATGGGATGCGTGTAAAGTTGATGTTCTCCCATGTAAACTATCACTCAATTCACAATAAAAAAAAACCTTAAAAATAAAATAAATGGTGTTTGGATATTTAATGATTTGTGAAAAAAAATTAATACAGCTGGTGTGACACTGTGAGTTAATGTGCTGGACTGCAAAGTCAGTTTGAACCACATTCAAGCTCACCAGCTGCTCCTTGGAAACCCTATTCAGGGTAACTATGGGTCAGAACTGACTCAATGGTACTTAACAACAACAACAACAATTCTCTACTGTGTTAGTTGCCCTCTAGGCCATTCCAACTCTTGGTGACCAGTGTGTGCAGAGTAGAACTACTTGATAGAATTTTCAAGACTGTGACCTCTCAGATGTAGATTGCTAGGCATATCTATCCAAGGTGCATTTGGTTGGGTTCAAACTGCCAACGTTTTGACTAGTAATTGAATGCCAGACCATAATCTAAGGAAGATTCCAGATGGATTGAATAAATGTACATAAAAAATCCACACAATTGTGAGAGAATAAAGGCAAGCACTAAAGGAAACCACAATGGAAAAAAAATGACAAATTCAATTTGAAATTTAAAAAGTAAAAAAATGAATTGATGAGAAATAACAATAAGGATAAAAACTTACTAAAATCTAGAGGATTCAAACTGCTGGTCTATGGGCTGAATCGGTCATGTGAGATACTTTGCCCCATTGTTGTTAGGTGCTATTGAGTTGGTTCTGACTCAGCTATGCTATATAAGGTTTCTGAGGAGTAGCTGATAGGTTTGAATTGCTGACCTTGTGGTTTGCAGTCCAGTGCTGATCTTACAGTACCACACCAAGAGTCCAGAACTTTGTCCTGTGGGGGGTTTAAATATTTTTTTGTAATGGTAATGCCCATAAAAACCAAAAGAGGCAAGCTAAGCCCTACAATGTGGAGAGTGAAGCATTCAGCTGATAAAAAGAGAGGGCATATGCACAAGAATACCCATACTTGCAGATAATACCCACTTGACCTGGCTTCAATGACTGGATGATCAGAGCTCAACCAGAAGAAGAAAGAAGAGGAAAAAAAGAGTAATCTG
>NW_006408644.1:6736729-6749459 GCF_000296735.1 Chrysochloris asiatica | reverse complement strand
TAAAGGTAGACATTTTTATAGCAAGGAAGGGAGTGATTAACTTTCCAGTCTAGGAGCGGAGGTCCCTAGGACAATCAACGGAGAAGAGCCGAGAGCAGGACCCTACCCAGAGAAGCAGTGATACCTGAGATGGAAGCAGAGACAATGACGTGGAGCTACGGAGCAGCTGGGGACTTTAGATCCAGAGAGGGAGAGCGACTGTGTGCTGAAGACTGGGCGGGGGGAGGGTAGTGTAGGGGGCAGACTTGCAGGGTATTACCCTTTGGTTGGTTGATGATGCTTGGAGGGGATTGTAACCACGGGAATGGAATGATATACGATAGAATGAATGTTCTCCCATGTAAACTATCATATAATTCACAAAAAAACATTAAAAACAAAAGAAGAAACCAAACTCACTCTCACTGAGTGTATTCTGAGTCATAATGATCCCATTATGTAAAGTGCCATCAAATTGGTTGCAATTCATATGACCGTGTATAGGGTTTCCAAGGAGCAACTGGAGTGTTTGAACTGCTAACCTTGCTGTTATTAGTACAATGCTTATTCTACAGCACCACACCAGGTTGTAAATCTTTATGGAAGCCAACTGCCTCATAGTTCTACAGAGGGTCTGGTAGGGTCAAAGCACCAATCTTTCCATTAAAAGCGGAATTTTGGGTTAGCAACTAGTGTTTTAACCACTACACCACCAGGGTCTTTTAATATCTTTTATGTTGTTCTTGTCATAACAACTCTGTGTACAACAGAATGAAACACTACCTGGTCCTGTACCTTCCTGACAACTGTTGCTATGCTTGAACCCATTGTTGCAGCCATTGAGTCAATTCACAGCACAGAGGGTTTTCTTTTTTGGCTGACCCTCTACTTTACCAAGCATTATGTCCTTCTTATGGGACTGGTCCCTCCTGAAAACCTGTTAAAAGTATGTGATATGAACTAAAAGAAGAAAGAAGAGGAAAAAAAGAGTAATCTGATATAATTTGATAAACCTGACCTACACCTATGGATGCAGTAGTTCAAAAGGGAACAAATCTTTACAGCAAGGATCATTCCCACCCCCCTCCATACACAGAGTAGACAGGGATGGACAACTTGAACATTGGCTACCAAAAATGGGGGACTACAAAGGCAAGAAGTGACTGGCTTACAAGCTTTCAAGAGGCAACGTAGATTCAGAGGGCATGAAGGAAGTTAGAATCTCCACTGAGTAGTATCCAATCGTTTAGGCGGGGCTGATGAAATGAAATGTGGATTGGTCTCTCGTGATACAATAATGAATAATTGTTATCAGGACTGCTTGTGAGGGTTGGAATTGTAAAGGCAGACGTTTTGTAGCAAGGAGGGGAGTGATTAACTTTGCAGTCTAGAAGCGGAGGTCCCTGGGACCATCAAGGGAGAAGAGCGAAGAGAGGGACCCTTCCCAGAGAAGCAGTGATGCTTGAGATGGAGGCAGAGATATTGACGTGGAGTGATGGAGCAGTTGGGGACTTTAGACCCAGTGAGTGAGAGGAGCTGTGTGCTGACGACCGGGGGGCAGGACTGTATTGTACACCCTTTGGTTGGTTGATGATGCAAGGAGGGGATTGTAACCATGGCAATGAAATGATATATGATAGGATGGATGTAAAACTAATGTTCTCCCATGTAAACTATCACATAATTCACAATAAAACATAAAAAAAGTATGTGATATGAAATTTCATCATCTTTGTTTCTAAAGAACATTCTAGCTGTATGTCTTCCAGCACAGGTGTGTTTGTTCTTCTGGCAGTCTGTGGTATATGACGGCCCTTCAAAAAAATTGTAGAAAAATGGAATTAAAATATAACAGAACATTTTCACAAACTTTTTGAAGTCTCCTCATATTCAATATTTTTCGTCAATACCGAAATTCAAAGACATCAATTCTTCTTCAGTCTTCCTTATTAATCGTCCAGGTTTCCCATGCATATGAGACAGTTGAAAATACCATGACTTGGGGCAGAAGCATCTTACTCTTCAAAGTGCCATTTTTGCTTTTCAACACTTTCAAGAGATCTTCTGCAGCAGATTTAACCAATGCAATACATCATATGATTTCTTGACTGCTGCTTCCATGGGCATTGATTGTGGATCCAAGTAAAATAAAATTTTTGACAATGAGTCTTTTCTCCCTTTATTGATCCATTTGTGAGGATTTTTGCTTTCTTTATATTGAGGTGTAATCCATGCTGCAGGCTCTAGTCTTTTATTTTCGTCAGTAAGTGCTTCAAGTTCTCTTTACTTTTAGAGAGCAAGGTTGTGTCATCTGCATACTGCAGGCTGTTAATGAGACTTTCTCCACTCCTGATGCTGCACTTTTTATTTCAATAGTCCATATTATCAGATTATTTGCTCAGCATTCAGATTTAATAAGTATGGTGAAAGGATACCTTTCCTGATTTTGAACCATGTAATAGTAGTAAGGAGCCCTGGTAGTGTAGTGGGTTATGTGTTAGGCTGATAAAGGCAAGATCATCAATTCAAATCCACTATCCCCTCTGACGGAGACAGATGAGGCTTTCTGCTCCTGTGAAGATTCACAACCTCGGACCCTATACAGTGTGGCTATGAGTTGGAACTGACTCAATGGTACACAGCAGCAGCAGTATCCCCTTGTTCTGTCCAAACAATTGTCTCTTGGTCTATGTACAGGTTCTGAATGAGCACAGTTAAGTGTTCTGGAATTCCTATTCTTTGCAATGCTATCCATAGTAGTGGTTAAGAGTGTAGCTATTAACTAAAAAGTCAGTTTGAACCCACAAGCAGCTCCTAGAGAGAAAGATGTGGCAGTTGGCTTCCATAAACATTACAGCCTTGGAAGCCTTAAGGGGCAGGTCTACGCTGTCCTATAGAATCACTGTGAGTCAGAATCAACTTGATAGCAGTGGGTTTAAAGTCGTTAGGTATGTACTATTGTCTTATTCCTGATGAGCATCACACATTACCTTCCTAGACCTTGTAATTATTAGTGATTGAGACTCTGGGAGGAAAAAAACAACCAAAAATAGACTGAAAAAAATATTTACAGTGTATATAAAAACAAATGAATGAGACATCAGGATTGGAGGAAGGCTTGTTAACAATCTCCGATATTCAGATGATGCAACCTTGCTTGTTGAAAGCGAAGAGGACTTTAAGCACTTAATGATGAATATCAAAGACTAGAGCCTTGAGTATGGATCGTACCCCAACATAAACCAAAAATTGTCACAAATGGATTTATAAGCAACATCAGGATAAATGCAGAAAAGGTAGAAGTTGCCAAGGATTTAATTTTATTTGGATCCACAATTAACGTCCATGGAAGTAACAGTCAGAAAACCAAATGATGTATTGCATTAGGCAAATCTGCTGCCATGGTAATTTCAAGTAGCCTGCTTCTTATTTATGTGAAAGCTGGGCAATGAATAAGGAAGACTGAAGAAGAATTGATGTCACTGAATTACGGTGTTAGTGAAAAACTTTAATACAGCATGGACTGTCAAATGGACAAACAAATCTGTGTTGTAAGAAGTACCATCAGAATGCTCCTTTGAAGAGAGGATGGTGAGATTTTGTCTCATATACATCAGGAGGAGCCAGTCCCTGGAGAGGGATATCACGTTCAGTAAAGTAGAGAATCAGTAAAAAAAGATGAAGACCTTCAATGATATATATGGATTGACACAGGGGCTACAAGAATGGGCTCAAACATAAGAGCAGTAGTGAGAATGGTGCAGGACCAGGTGGTGTTTCATTTTGTTTTATATAGGTTTGCTATAAAATGAAACTGATTCAACGGCCCCTAACAACAAAGTCAAATGATAAGCATTTATAATATACCAAGTGCTTCTACAAATCAATAAGGAAGTGATGAACAACTTATTAAAAAATGAGCAAAGCTAAAAAATAGGTAACTCAAAGAAGTAATACAAATGCCCAGTAAGCATATGAAAAGGTGCTCTTTCTCAAAAGTCAGGAGACTACAAATCCAAACAATAAGAAGTGTATATTTTTGGCCAGTAGGTTGGCAAATATCAAAAGGATTGCTAATATGTAGTATTTCTTAGAGTGTGGGAAACTGATACTGTCACACACTATTGATGGGAATGTATATCCACACAGTTATTTTATTGAGCAGTTTGGTACTATTATATCAAATTTTTAAATGCATATATACTTCGAAGCAACAAATTTACTTATAAATATACTGGCATATCTGCACAAGGAGACTTGTTCAAAGACATTTATAGTTTAAAAGGATTGTAAACAACCTAACAGTCCATCTGTAGTAGGATTAAATAAATTATTGTACTTCCTTGCTTTGAAATGCTACTAAGCATTTGCAAACAAATGAGATAGACCTATCTGTACTAACATACAAAAATCTCTAAGGCATATTTTTAGATTAAAAAACAACTAGCATATAGATGTACAGAGTACAATTCAACTTTTATTTAAAAATCACTATGAACTCTATGTATGTGTTTGCACATGCATAGGAAAAATTGAAGAAGGATACAAAAAAATTACCAATATTGAGGCTTAACTCTAGGGGAATTTTGTAGACTAGAAAACGGTGGTGAAGAGAAACTTTCATTTTCACTTCATGTACATGAAGATGCATTCACTTGTCGAGTAATTAAAAACAAAAAAAGTATATTAAAAAAGAGTATAGGTAAGGGGATGAATTTGAAATCTTTTCATGTTCTTTTCCCTTAGGAGATGAGAAAGTGCAGATAGGAGACACAGATAGGTCAGGAAGTGAGAGTGAGTGAAGATGAGATGGTCCTAAGTACTCTGTCACCATATATATTTTTAAAAGCCAATGATACTTTAAATCAGAAGTCTGTGCACAATTTTCTATCAGTTAGCATTTACTCAGGAGAACAGTTTTATGGTATAAGATATTTATTATAAAATTAGACCTTTTCAACTGCAGGAGGATCTAGGGAAATAAAGATCTGAGAAAGGAGTTGAAAGATCACTAGAAAGGTCACTAATCAGTTCTAGTACAGGTGAAACAGTTGAAGTTTGAAGGGAAATTTTGAAGCTAGACATGTCATGTTATTAGAACCTGACTGTGAAGCAGGGGATAATGTGAAAGATTACGGAGGGTTATTGGCTCTGTGAGGTCACAGTGAAATGTCTGATGGTGGGCCTGGGATTACTGTTCATCAGCAGGACCAACAGTAGGGAAGGGACACTGGAGTTGGAACAGGCAAGAGTGAAGATAAACAGGAACTTACCCACACATCTGTGTCTGTCCCTTACTGTCTCTAATCAAAGATGACCTTTTTTGTACATTGGCTGCTAGTTTACTTGTGCCTTACAAATCGCTCACTTCACTTTTGACCAACTCTAAGCTAATGCCATACAAGGAAGAGGATTCTGTGAAATGTAATTCTCAATTAATCCAGACTGACATTATACACTAGTCCAAATTCCAAAGATAATCAGCACATTGATAGGCATACATTGAAAGATAATGCTGAATTTGGTTTGAAAAGAAGTTTCTCTTCATTTTGTAGCCCTCTTTGAACTGGGATGAGCTGTAAAGTCCCTGTGGGTTTAGCTTTGCAAATAGCTAGACTTCAGAGTTGTTTCCAGAGGTCAGAGGATTAACAGGAATTAAATCATGTCATTCAGTCAGTGAATATTTATCTGAATACCTACTATATGATTGACACTGTGATAGTGCTAGGGAAATATAGTGAACAAAACAAAAATCTTTGCCCTATTATAGTTTCCATTATAGTGATTGAGGCATGCATTAATCAACAATCACAAACAGATATGCATTTACAAGTAAAGGTAAAAACTATAATTTTGATCAATGCTATGAATGAGCATGTTACATCAGAGTGTAGGAGAGATCTGAGCAGTCAGGGAAAGTTTGAGATAAAAGCTGAAAGATAAGTAGAAATAAACTAGGCGATGAAAAATGCTGGTGGTCATTGTGGGAAATGAAATAAAAGGTGAAATTTCCCTGAAACAGTGAAGGCATGGATCTTCACTGAACAGAGACAGAATAAAAATAAATTACGAGTTTTTAATGCAGTTCCATGGGAGTTTGTACAATGGGTCATGTGGCCACCCAGCTGAGAATATCCATTAATTTGGCAACTAGTTTTGTTTGTGTTTGTGATTGGGTTTTTTGAACTAGGAATTTGTTTGGGAGTGAAAGCTTACTACATACAGTTCCATGAAACTCAAAATGTTTCCCCCTCCTGTGATTGGTAATTGAAATTTGGTTATTGCCCAATCATCACACACAAATAGGTAAGTTCTTGATCCTGGGTAGATGATGAAGTGTCATAGAAACTGTGACATTAGCCAAGATGCTATCAAACTCAGTCTCTAATGAGTCTGGATGTGGGATAGATTTGGGTTCATGAAGCCTGAGCAAGAGGAGAGCTGCCAATCCAAAAAGTGTAAGCAAAGCTTGAAACTGTATAGGAAAACCAAGGTTTTAAAGCAAGAAATGTTGTCTGGAGGGCCACCAAAAGCCCAGAGCTAAATATGGAGGTCTTTGTGTAGATTCAGAAACTTAAGGACTATGAGGTGATGGTAAATATCAGAGAAATAGTGACTGAGGATAACAGTGGAGATCATAGTGGACATGTCTGAAACACCTGTCTAGCAAAACAGATGCTGTCTGCTGCTGAGCTCTTCATTGACATGTGCTTATGGAACATCTAGTTAGAAATGTCTGCTACTCAAAGTGTGTATGCAAACTCCTAGTTACTACTCTGTGAAGACGTAAGGAGCTCGAGACACAATGTAAATTATCTATTTTACTATGAACACGGTTAAGCTCAGTTAAATATTGTTTGTGTGTGGTAGAAAGACTTCCTTGAGGAAGGAAGTGGTGTGTTGATTTACATCTTTCTGGCCAAACTTCTGATCTTATAGCTGACTAGCACTTTGAATAGTTCCAGAGATAGCTGGAATGAGTCATCAACATATGTACAATATTTAAAACTATAGAGTAGATGAGATTTCCCAGTGAATATACAAAGAATGATAATAGGACAAAGCCAAGAACAGGACCCTGGACAGTATCAACATTTTTTATAGTTCATTTACTGTTCATTGTGTGCCAGGCAGTATGCTAAAAAAGCACTTTACATGAATTATCTCATTCAATCCTCATAATAACCCTAGGAAGTAGTATTGCTATTCCCATTTTACACATGAATAAGCTAAGGTTTAGATCTGACTCCTATCAAACAGGAACGTGGTGGTCAAGCCTCTTAGGGTCTTGGATTTATGAAAAAGAACAAATATTAGCTTTCTTGCCTATGATTACATAGCCAGTATATGGCAAGGCAGATAATCTAGTCCAAGCTATCTGATTTCAAAACCTGTGGTCTTAACCGCTAAGCTTAACCAAGAAACTTGCTGGTAGGTAGGATCTCAAGTCTTCTTACCAACAGTTTCTTCTGAGAGAGAGGGTGATTAGGGACAGAACAAGATGGATGGTCTAACAGAGCCCACTGGATCATTTTTCTTGAGTCTTAAAATAAGAAAAAGAGAGTTAGATTAAGTTCATGAAAGATAGTAGCTAATACCCAAAGTGGAGCATTTTGGGTATAGTGCATGGTGAATAGCAGGGTGCTCTGACTTAAAAGGCCAGATATGAAGTGGATGGTTCCTAGGTGTTGAAAGTATTTTGAACTTGTCAATTTGGCTTGTTTAAAATGTAAGATCATTTACCTGAGGCAAGGTCCTAAAGAGAGATTTTGGGAAGTAGAAAGAGATGAAAATTTGAGCTGAAAGGGACCTGAGTATTCTCCAACCTCAGGGTGAATTGTAGTCTTTGCTCTGTAAATAGACTGAGAAGGATCTGACTTGTATCAAACAGGGACATGGTGGTCTAGCCTCTTAGCATCTTGGATTTATGAAAAAGAACAAGCATTAGTTTTCTGCTCTCCCAACATGTAAAGGGCCATAAGATGAAGTGCCATCATGGAAGCCATATGCCTTTTTGTGATCACAGAACAGACAACAATCACAACTTTCTCCAAAGGAGAAATTGCCTTAATATGCAGCTAGAGATGATGGTCCAGACAAAGTGAAGAAGACCCATTTGTTGTATTTTCTTCAAGATACTATATTATAAAGTAAGTAATTTACTGTCTTTCACCACCTCTCACTAGACTTCTGGTGTGGCATTATAGGATTAGCACTGAACCATGAACCAGAAGATCAGCAGTTCAAACCCACCAGCTGCTCCTTGGAAACCCTATATAGGGTTGCTATGAGTTGGAACTGACTCGGTGGCACTTAACAAAAACAACAAGCTCTCATATGCCCTATTCCACTGTATACTCTTCATAGTGGTAGGGTCTTAAACTGCTATAGCACCATACTTAGAACAGTGCCTCAAATAATATTTGTTGACTTAACAAAGAAAAAAAAAAAAAAAAGAAAGAGGTCATGGAGGAGGGAGGAGAGGACCCCACATTCAGACATTTATGAGAAACAAAGACTAGCTGCTAAAAACAGATTCTGCCTGACTCAAATTCCATCTCTGTCACTTAATTATGTAATCTTGGAAGTTGCTTAACTTGTGCCTAAATTTCTTCAACTGGAAATGGAGATTATAATAGTACCAATTCCATAGAGACAGTGTAAAGATTGTAAGAGCTAATAGGTATAAAACACTTAAAATAGTGCCTGCCACATAGTGAAAACTATATAAATATTTGCTATGTTGTTGTTGCTGTTAGGTGCCGTCAAGTAGGCTCCAATTCATAGTAACCCCATACACAACTGAACAAACCAGTGCCCGGTCCTGCGCCATCCTTACAATTGCTACTACTGAGTTCACTGTTGCTGCCGTTGTGCCAATCCATCTCTTTGGGGTTCTTCCTCTTTTTCTTTGACACTGTACTTTACCAAGCATAATGTCCTTCTCCAGGGACTGGTCTCTTCTGATAACAGGTCTGAAGTATGAGAGGTGAAAATTTCACCATCCTGGTTTTTAAAGAATATTTTGGCTACCCTTTTTTCCAAGACAAATTTGTTCTTTTGGCAGTTTGCGATGCTTTTAATATTTTTCTCCAATACTCAAGGGCATCAATTCTTCTGTGCCCTTATTAATTCATTGTCAAATATTTGCTGTAATAATAACTATTATAATTTTGGAAAGGTTGGTGCAGGAAAATATTAAATAGAAGCAAGAGCAATTGCTATATGACAGGTGCTCTGGGCAGTGAATCAGCACTGGACTGCAAACAACAAGTCTGGCAATTTAAATCCACCAGTTTCTCTTTGTAAACCCTATACAGGGCTGCTGTGAGTCAGAACTGATGGGACGGCACTTAATAACTCCATATAGTTGCTTGCACTACTTGGTTGAATCCTCACCTGCTGGGGGCCAGCCTCAGCAAACTTATTCAGGGTTTCCAAAGGCAGATGTGGCGTTGGCGGGAAAAAGAATCACACAGAGTCGATAGGTCATGATGAATTTAAAATCTTCTTCTTACATGATTTATTCTCCTTTCATTCTTTACTCTCCTTCCTTATTCTATCTACAACCCCATTATATACCATTACAAAAAACATTGCTTTCATAGTAATCAATGTCTTCAAAATACAATCTATTCTGGGGCACATTCTTCATGGTTTACTACCCTTAGATTTACAACAGGGACAAGAAGTTACAGCAAAGAAACATTACATCAAAGCATACGAGACATCCTGGTGCCTTGGAACCTTTTGGATAAACATTTGTTCCTACATAAGTAACTTTTATTCTTTTCTCTGAGGAGCAATTTAACCTTTACATATGTTTGTTAACCTCTATCTATTAAATCTTGTTAAATAATCAATTTTAGTTGTTGGGTGCAATTACTCTTCATTAACTTCTTCCATACACTATCTGTTTATAGCCTACAAAAATATCACTTATCAGAACATTTCAAAAACTGAGGCTATGAACAACAACTTCCATATTTTACTGATCATTAATTTAAGAATGTCTAAGTCAGACTTTTTAGTTACGTATCTGTATATACCCATAGTTCTTATTTATGGTCTACTTGCTTTTAAGGATTCTATATGTCTTAAACTAAGGTTACAAGGAAGAATGTTTATAATCACTAAACCTAAGCTGGTAGTAATTCAACTGACAAATCCTGTCTCCTAGCAGTCTTAAGAACATTGTTAATATAAGTATTAAAACTACCTATGGTTACATAACAACAACAACAACAACAATGGTTACAAGTAGAGTAAATGTAGCTAATATATGGCTTCTAACTTTCAATAAAACTATATTAAAGTGTAGGAGAATCAAAATCTAAAATAAAGGGATACTAATAAAATCATGACTAAATCGGAGAATGATTCAAAAAGAAAAGAAAAGAAAAATAACTAGGGGCCTGTGCATAGGTTATTTCTTTGTGGCTTTGCCAATCCAAAGAAAACAGTCATTATCACTTTGCTAGAACAATGAGCTTTTCATATGCAGGGTCCCCGTCATCTCATTTCTTTATTTTTATTCCTTGATTAATATGTCGTCCCTTCATTTCAATTCCTTGATTAATATGGCCCCCGCCATTCACCACAATCTTGAGAAGTGTGTAACATTATTATCCCCCTGTACAGATGAAAACACAAAGATACTTGTACCAAGTCCTATAGACCTGAAACCAAAACCCAGTACTTAGCATAAACTCTTTTCCACCCTAGAGTACTGACTTCTCAGCTCCATATCATGAGGAAGGGTCATGCCCATTTTTGTTTATAATTTTATTGTTGTTGTTGTTGTTATGTGCCGTGGAGTCGGTTGCGACTCATACTGACCCTGTACAGGGTTTCTGAGGCTGTAAATCTTTACGGGAGCAGAATGCCTCATCTTTCTCCTGCAGAGATGCTGGTAGCTTTGAACTGCTGACCTTATGGTTGGCAACTCGATTCGTAACCACTACACTACCAAACCACCAACATCGAGGGGATTCTGATTCATGGAAACTCCAGGTGTTATATAGAGAAGAGCTGTTCCATAGCATTTTCTTGGCTGTAAATATTAAAGTTTATTTTTTCAGAGATTAGTTTTGCCACTCTTGTTCCTTTTTTTTTTTTTTTCTTTTAAGTTTTTATTGTGAGGTTTACATAGGAGAACATCAGCTTAACACTCATTCTATTGTATTTAGTTTCATTGCAATGATTACAACCCCCTCCATGCATCATCAAATATCACCAAAGAGTACACCACACAGGTTCACCTCCCCGCCCCCCGCCGCCAGTGCAGAGTCCTTCTCCCTCCCTGAGTCCAGTGTCCCCAGCTGCTCCATCTGTCCACGTCATCATCACTGTCTCCAACCCTGGTGTCACTGCCTCTCTGGGTAGGGTCCCGCTCTCTGCTCTTCTCCCTTGATGGTTCAAGGGACCTCAGCTCCTGGGTGGCAAAATCAATCACTCTCCTCCTTTTGTCAAAAAATATCACCTCTATATTTCCTAGCCTCACAGTCAGTCCTGATGGCAATTATTCACTATTGTACCATAGAGTCTTATCCTCATTTCCTTTCACCAACCCGGTCCCAATGGAAAGCTTGTAAGCCAGTCACTTCTTGCCTTTATGTTGTTGTAGGTGCCATTGAGTCGGTACCAACCCATTTGGGTGAACTATTTGGGTAGCCAATGTCTATGTTGCCTATTCCTGTCAACCCTGTGTACCGAGGGGGTGGGAGTGATTCTTGCTGTAAAGATTTGTTCCCTCTGGTAGCGTAGTGGTTACAAACCAGGCTGTGAACCGCAAGGTCAGCAGTTCGAAACTACCAGCTGCTCCATGGGAGAAAGATGAGGCTTTCTGCTCCCGTAAAGATTTACAGCCTCAGAAACCCTGTTCAGGGTCATTATGGGTCGCAACCGACTCAATGGCACTTAACAACAACAACAAACATCCATAATTATAGGTAAAGTTCATCAAACTGTACCAGGTTACTTTTTTTTTTTTTTTTTTTTTTTTTTTTCCTTTTTTTTTTTTTTTTTTTTTTTTTTTAATGTTCCCTTCTTTCTTCTTCTAGTTGAGTTCTGATCATCCAGTCATTGAAGCCAGGTCAAGTGGGTTCTATCTGCAAGTATGGGTGTTCTTGTGCATCTCCCCTCATTTCATATCAACTGGACACTTCGCTCTCCACTCTAGTCCTCTGTGGGCTAGGAGTCCCCGGGTTTTGCCGTACTGCTGGACATCCAGTTCTCCACCTATGTTCATGGGGGTCTATAGCTCACAACTTCATTGCTGTTTTCCCCCTCTTCCCCTTATTGGTGACCAACATGGTCACCAGCCAAACAACATGCCTGCTCTTGTATTCCCCTTGAATCTCAGTCTTAGAAGGAGGTTTACTCTGAGCGATCTCGACCACTTGCCTTTATGGCTCCCAGGTGAACAACTTACTTGTTCTTGAAGTAATCAATCAGACTGCCATTATATTTTGGATTTTTCCTGCCAGTCTTTCTTTCATTAAGTATCTTCTGTTATTCTAGCCATTCCAGGATGGTCTACTCATCCTTTCCAGTGGAAATTTCCTACATCAGTCAGTTCTGGATGGGGTTCTGGATTCCAAATATGGTCTTGTGAAATGTAAAAGCTCCACAGAAAACCTCTTTCACTGGGCAACTTCTAGTCCCCTTTAAGATATTCCAATCAGTTATAGGCTGAAGATGGACTTACAAGTTTTCTGTAGTGATGATTCTAGAAATTCCTTTCTCTCCA
>NW_006408644.1:6734579-6736019 GCF_000296735.1 Chrysochloris asiatica | reverse complement strand
TTTTATCATGGAAAAGAGTAGGAGAGGGCTGAAGGGAGAGAAAGAGAGCCAAAGGTTGGATTGGAGCCTGAGGTTTAGCATAACAACCAACACTGGCAACTTGGAATCTCTCAGGCAGCTTTGAAGACAGGAACGTAGGACATTAAAGCCATACTCATATTAAGCTACAGATTTTTTTCCCCTTCTTTTTCTTCTCTCCCTCCTCTCCCTTTTCTGTGATTAGAGACTCCAGTATTCAGTCGTGTTTTTGTTGGTGCTGCTTTTTTTGTTCCTCTCATTTTTTTTTCACTGGTGTTTTTTTGCTGTTATATACCCACCCCACCCCCATTCTGCCTTTGGAGGATTCTTTGTCTCCCTATATTACACAAGAAGAATCAGCAACCACTGCCATATAGCCAAGCTACAATCACACTCTATAAAACACCAAAACCCAGGCAAGAACCAATACCAGATGCCATATACTAGGGAAACAGACAACACCTGTGAAAGTTACTCTGAGATAAGCAATAAGAAGAATGAAAAGGGAAGCCCACATCCTGATCACATCTTCCTGGAAGCAATCAGAAAGCATAAAAAAATGCCAAAATACACACTCAAATAAGTATTAAGGCCACAGATAAACATTAAGCATGTCCAAGAAACAAAAGCAGATGACCATAACAGCACATGTCCAGAAAAAAGATAAAATGTCTGAGACAAATGACTTAGAAGTAGACATGGACTCCGTTCTGCAAGGAGGGCAGGCCTTGGAAATGCCTGAGAAAAAAATTCAGAAAAATGATTATAAAATGTTTCAAAACATTTTACAATGGAGTTGAGAAAAATAAGGAAGAAGTCAGGAAAGTGCTACAGGAGCAATCAAACAAGATAGATACAGCATTGGAAACAATTCAAAACTTACAGAAAGAGGTCCAAACGATCAATAAAAAAATAACAGAATTAGAGAACACAATGAAAGGGCAGAGGAGTAGAATAGATGAGATGAAAGGCAGAACCAGTGAGCTGGAATACAAATCTCTCAATACCACTAAGAAAGAAGAACAAGCACACACAAAAAAGATAAAAAATTCTGAGGAAGGTCTAAGATTCATGTTGGACTACATGAAGAGGAATAACTAAAGAATTATCGGCATTCCAGAACAAGAAGAATCACACAAGTCCACAGAGGAAATAGTTGAAGAAATATTGGAAGAAAATTTCTCTAACATCCTGAAAAGTGAAAAGATAAGCATTCAAGAAGCTCAACGAACTCCAGGAAGGGTAGACCCCAAAAGAAAATCACCAAGACATATCATAGTCAAGCTCTCCAAACTCAAAGAAAAGAAGACACTACTGAAAGCAGCCAGGGAAAACAGAAGTGCCACATACAAAGGCAAGCAAGTCAGATTAAGCTTGGATCTCGCAGCAGAAACCATGCAAGCAAGAAGGCAATGGGGAGAC
>NW_006408644.1:6728891-6730118 GCF_000296735.1 Chrysochloris asiatica | reverse complement strand
CAATATACAAGAGGGAGAGGGGAATGGAAGAACAAAGCAGATGGGAGAACAATTAGGCAGGTTCGAATGGGCTAAGTGGGACAGAGGTAAAGAATGATGTATGTACAACCTTGGAATTACAGGGCTCTGGGATACAGAGATTGAGACATGGTTGGAATGGGGAAAAGGGGGGAATAATGTTAAGATGCGTGGCTGTCTTTTGAATCTTGGTTTTCCTTGCATTATAATATAAAATAGACACTGGATGAGGAGATAAAGGAATAGTCAGAAACATCACCATAGAAAGCTTGTAAGTCCATCTTCTGCCTATAACTAATTGGAATACTTAAAATGGGGCTACAACGTGCCCAGTGAAGGAGGCATCCTGTGGAGACTCTGCAATACATAAGACTATAGGTAGAAGCCTGAACCACATACAGATCTCTAGAGATGGGAAATTTCCACTTGAAAGGACACAATGGAACCAAAGGAGCCAAATCAGCCTGGAGCAGCTAGAAGAACAGAAGATACTTCTTGAAAGAAAGACCTACAGAAAATACAAAACAATAAATGCAGACGGGCTGTGACTACAAGAACAAACAAGTTGCTTGCCCAGGAAACATCAAGGCAAATGGTTGGGTCCCCTCAGTGAAAACCCCTTCCAAGAATAAGACTCAATGGGAATACACACTGATTGGTGTCCACGCTCGTCACCGATAAGGGGAAGTGAGGGAAAAACAGCAATGAATTGGCGAGCTAAGCCCTACAATGTAGAGTGAAGCGTGCAGCTGATAAAAAGGAGGGCATATACACAAGAACACTCACACTTGCAGATAATACACACTTGACCTGACTTTCATGACTGGATGATCAGAGCTCAACCAGAAGAAGAAAGAAGAGGAAAAAAACAGTAATCTGATACAATTTGATGAACTTGACCTACACCTATGGATGCAGTAACTCAAAAGAGGGAACAAAACCTTACAGCAAGAATCATTCCCACAGTGTTCACACACAGAGTAGACAGTGATGGGCAACTTGGACATTGGCTACCCAAAATGGGGGAGGGGGCTACAAAGGCAAGAAGTGACTGGTTTACAAGCTTTCAAGAGGGAACCTAGAGCCAGGGGGCACGGAGGAAGGCAGAATCTCTAATGAGTACTATCCAATCTGTCCAGGCGGAGCTGATGAAATGAAATGCAGATGGGTCTCTTGTGATACAATAGTGAATAATTGTTATCAGGACTG
>NW_006408644.1:6701559-6727567 GCF_000296735.1 Chrysochloris asiatica | reverse complement strand
TCTCTAAAGGAGCTCTGGTAGTGTAGCGGTTACAAATCGGGGTGCTAACCTCAAGGCCAGCAGTTCGAAACTACCAGGTGTTCTGCGGCAGAAAGATGAGGCTTTCTGCTCCTGTAAACGTTTACAGCCTCGGAAACCCTGTACAGGGTCGCTATGAGTCGGAACCGACCCCACCGCACATAACAACAACAAAGGCTAGTGATCATGAACATTTCTACATGTGTTTGTTGGCTGCCCAGATCTCTTCCTTGGTGAAGTGTCTTTTCATGTCCAGTGCCCATTTTTTAGTTGGTTCATTTGCCTTTTTCTTGTGGAGGTGTTGTAGTTTCCTATATATTTTAGAAATGAGTCACTGGTCTGATGTGTCATTGCAAAAGATTTTTTCCCATTCTGTGTGTTCCCTTTTTACTCTTTTGGTATGTCCCAATCATCTGTTTTCTCTACTTCTGTTTGTGTAGTTTTCAAAATGTTTGGCAGTCTGTATATGCCCTGAATTAGAACCCTCACATTTGTCCCTATTTTTTTATTGATGACTTTCATAATTTTAGGATTCACATTTAGGTCTTTAATCCATGCTGAGTTGGGTTTTCTATAGCGTATGAGGTAAAGGTCTTGTTTCACTCTTTTGCATATCGCTTTCCATTTCTGCCAGCACCATCTGTTAAAGAGACTATCTCCTCCCCATGTCACATACCCAGGAAATTTGTCGAAAATCAGTTGGCTGTATGTGGATGGGTTAATATCTGAATTCTCGATTCTGTTCAATTGATCAATATATCTTTCATTGTACCAGTACCAGGCTATTTTGACCACTGTAGCCGTGTTGTTGATTTTGAAATCAGGAAGCGAGAGGCTTCCAACCTTGTTCTTCTTCTTGAGTAGTGCTTATCCTGGGTCTCCTTCCTTTCCATTTAAAGTTTGTAATTGTCTTTTCCATCTCTTTGAAGAATGTCACTGGAATCTGGATTGGGATTGCATTATATGTGCAAATTGCTTTGAGTAGTATTCACATTTTCACGATGTTCAGTTTTCCTATCCAGGAACATGGTATGTTCTTCCACTTTTGTAAGTCTCTTTTGGTTTCTTGTAGTAGTGCTTTGTAAGGTCCTGTATTTCTCTGGTTACGTTTATTCCTAAACATTTCATAGCTTTGGACGGCTATAGTAAATGGTATTTCTTTCCTAATGTCTTTTTCAGCACTGTCATTGCTACTAAAGAGGAATCCAACTGATTTTTGCATGTTAATCTTATACCCTGGCACTGCTGAATCTTCCAGTGATGTCTAGTAGCTTTTTTACTGAGTCTTGGGGGTTTTCTATGTATTGGATCATATCGTCTGCAAATAGAGAGAGTTTTATTTCCTCTTTACCGATTTGGATGCTTTTAATTTCCCTATCTTGCCGTATAGCTCTGGCTAATACTTCCAAAACAATATTGAAAAGGAGTGGTGACAAAGGGCATTCTTGTCTGGTTCCTGTTTGCAGAGGGAAGGCTTTCAGTTTCTCTCCATTGAGAGTGATATAGGCTGTTGGTTTTGTATATATGCTCTTGATTATGTTGAGTAATTTCCCTTCAATTCCTACTTTGTTGAGTGTTTTTATCAGGAATAGATGTTGGATTTTGTCAAATGTCTTTTCTGTATTAATCAATATGATAGTGTGGTTCTTTTCTTTTTTCTTATTTATGTAGTATATAAGGAGCTCTGGTAGTGTAGTGGTTACGACTCGGGCTGTGAACCTTAAGGTCAGCGGTTCGAAACTACCAGCCGCTCCTCGGGAGAAAGATGAGGCTTTCTACTCCCGTAAAGATTTACACCCTTGGAAACCCTGTTCAGGATCGCTATGGGTCGGAACTGACTCGACGGCACTAAACAACAACAACAACAACATGTGGTATATTACACTGATTGTTTTTTTAATGTTGAACCATCCTTGCATCCCTTTTATGAAACCCACTTTGTCATGATGCATTATTTTTTTTATGTGCTTCTGGATTCTGCTGGCTAGGATTTTGTTGAGAATTTTTGGGTCTGTGTTCATGAGGGATATTGGTGTGTAGTTTTCTTTCTTAGTGATGTCCTTCCTTGGTTTTGGTATGAGAGTTATGCTTGCTTCATAAAAGGTTTTCTATCCTTTTCTACAGTCTGGGATAATTTGAGTAGTATTGGTGACAACTCTTCCCTGAATGTTTGGTAGAACTCACCAGTGAAGCCATCTGAGCCTGGACTTCTTTTGGTTGGGAGCTTTTTGATGACCGAATCAATTTCTTCTTTTATTATGGGTCTGTTAAAGTTTTCTGCTTCATTCTTTGTAAGGTTTGGTAGGTAGTGTTTATCTAAAAAAATGCATCCATCTCTTCTAAGTTTTCAAAATTTTTGGAGTATAACTCTTCATAGTATTCTGTTATTATCCTTTTGATTTACTTTGGTTCCGTTGTGACATCGCCTGTGTGGTTTCTAATGATAGCTATTTGTCTTTTCTCCCTCTTTTCTTTGGTTAGGTTTGCAATCGTTTTGTCAATTTTATTAATCCTTTCAAAGAATCAGCTTCTTGTCCTGTTGATTCTTTCTATAGTTTCTCTGTTTTACATTTCAGTTATCTCTGCTCTTATCTTTATTATTTATCTTTATTATTTCTTTTCTTTTGGTGACTGTCAGTTCCCTCTGTTGGTCAGTTTCTAATTGTTGGAGATGTTGTGTTAATGTGTTAATTTTGGTTCTTTCTTCTTTTAGGTGTGTGCATTTATCGCAATAAATTGTCCTCTCAGCACTGCTTTCACCATGTCCCAGAGATTTGGGTATGTTGTGTTTTCATTCTCATTTGTTTCTAGGAACTTTATGAATTCATGTTTAATTTCTTCTTTTACCCTGTCAATTTTCAGCAGGGTGTTATTCAGTTTCTATGTATTCAACTTTATTTCCTTAGACTTGTTGTTGATTTCTAGTTTTATAGCATTGTGGTATGAAAAGATGCTCTGTAGTATTTTGATGTTTGTATATTTATGGAGGCTTGCTTTGTGACCTAACACATGGTCAATTCTGGAGAATGTTACCTGTGCATTGGAGAAGAAAGCATATAGTGCTGTTGTTGGGTTGAATGCTCTGTACAGGTCTATGAAGTCAAGTTGGTTGATTGTGCTGTTTCTTTTCTCTGTAACTTTGTAGAATTTCTTTCTGGATGCTCTGTTTCTTGTCGAAAGTGGCATATTATAATCTCCCACTATAATTGTAGATTTATCTGTTTCTTTCTTCAATTCTAGTAAGGTTTGCTTTATATATCTTGGTGCTTTTTCATTGGAGGGTAGATATTTATTATGGTTATGTTGTCTTGCTCAATTGAACCTTTGATCATGTGATAGTTTCCTTCTTTATCTTTTATGCTGGTTTTTGTCTTAAAGTTTACTTTATCAAAGATTAGAATTGCCACTCCTGCTTGTTTTTTGTTGCAGTTAGCTTGGTATATATTTTTTTCATCCTTTAACTTTTTGTCTTTGTGTGTAAGGTGTGTCTCTTGCAGGCAGCATATTGAAGGGTCTCATTTTCTTATCCAATCTGCCACTCTGTCTCTTCAATGGTTCATTCAATCAATTGACATTCAATGTAATTATCAATACATATAAATTAATTCCTGCCATTATAATAATGTTTTGGTTTTGCTGTTTGTTTCTTTGTTCTGCATGCCTTCTTATGCCGAGTTTGTGTTTTTTTGTGCTATTTCTTGTCGGTTTCTTCTTAGTTTTCATGTTTACTTATTCTGCTTGGAAGTTTATTTTTGTGGCTAAGTTGTGAAGTATTAACTTTCTTTGGGGTTACCTTATAGTATATTAACTTTTCTCTCCATTTAAGATAATCTATTTTATCCTGTAATCTACCTGTCATCCTCACCACCTGGATCTCTGTTCCTCCATTTATCTCTTCTTTGACATTGACATTATTTTGATATTCGATTGACCTCCCAGCTTCTTTGAATTCGCTGTTGTAGCTTTGTTCTGTTTTGAACTCTGCTATCTGTCGACTGAGTTCCTGGTGGTGTTGCCACACCTGTCAATCTCTGGTTGTTTTCTATTTTTGTTGGTTTATAGTCCAAAGAACTCCCTTTAGGATGTTTTGAAGTGCTGAATTGGGTTTGACAAAATCTCTTAGATTCTGTTTATCCTGGAATGTTCTGATTGCATCATCGTATTTGATTGACAGCTTTGCTGGCAATTCTTGATTGGCAGGGGGTTTGTTTTGTTTTACTTTTAGGGTTTTGTATATGTCTGCCTATTGCCTTCTTGCCTGCATGGTTTGTACTGAATAGTCAGTTCTTAATCTGATTTGCTTGTCTTTGTAAGTGACACTTCTCTTCCCCCTGGCCACTTTTATGATTCTTTCCTTGGCTTTGATTTTGGAGAGCTTGATTATTATATGTCTTGGTGATTTTCTTTTGAGGTCTATCCTTTCTGGTGTACCTTCAGCTTCTTTAATGTTTGTCTTCTCATATTTCAAGATGTTAGGGAAGTTTTCTTTCAGAAGTTCTTCAGCTATCTTCTCTGTGAATTTCTCTATATCTTCCTGTTCCAGAATGCCAATAATTCTTCAGTTGTTCCTCTTCATATTATCCAGCATGAATGCTAGACTCTCTTCAGATTTTTTTTATCCTCTTTTCTGCTTGCTCTTCTATCTTAGCATTATTGAGAGATTTGTCTTCCAGCTTGCGAGTTCTGGCTTCCATCTCTTCAATTCTGCTCCTTTCCTCTTTCAGTGTATTGTACATTTCTGGTATTTTATTATTAATCATCTGGGCCTCTTTTTGCAGGTTTTGAATAGTTAATAATTAGATGAATGTATGTTGATGTTTTATTATGCTTTCTGATTGCATCCAGGTAGATGTGATCAAGAAATGGGATTCAATGTTTGCTCTTCTTATTACTCAACTCAGAGTAACTGTCACAGATGTTCGCTGCCTATCTGGTATATGGTGGCTGGTATTGGTTTTTGCCTGGCTGTTGGGATTTTGTAGGCTGTGATTATAGCTTGACTATATGACTGCAATTTTCTCTTCCTGGGTAATGTGGGGAGAGAAAGAGTCCCTTAAAGGTAAAAAGAGGACCAAAAACAAAACAGCAACAGCAACAATGACAGATTGTATACCGTAGTCTATACTCTCAGAAAAGAGAGAATAATAAAAAAAAAAATCTGTAGCAAAATATGAGTATAACGTTAATGTCCCTATCTCAGCTTCTTGCATTCAAGGTCACCTCAGAAATTTCAAGATACCACTGTTGGTCATTATGACATAACTCAGGATTTAATTTTTGGCCTGTTTCCTTTTTTAACCTGTCTCTCTCCCACTCCACAATCCCTGTTCAGGCCTTTTCCTAGTGATTAATAGTTCAGGGCAGGCTGACTTCATTTTGCTCTGCTGTTTGGTTTTCAGGTGTTCCTTTCCCTTTAAATTTTTAGCATATCTGTGTGCATGCATAGTAGAACCATCCAATGGTGGGGTCCACTCACTCAGGCACCCTTTCTAGTCACCAGAATGGAAGTACACAGACAGAAAGAATCCAATGAACAGAGAAAAGGAAAAGGAAAAGAGAGAGAGAATTTCCAGACTGTTATCTCTGAGGACGTGTGATTAGGTGTCAGCTGTGGCTCTGATCCTTCCCACACTCGGTCTCACTTAAGATGGCTGTGCCAGGAGACTTGGCTATTAATATTACATGCTATTGTTAAATGCCATCAAGCCCATTCCAAATCATAGTAACCTTGTATAGGGTTTCCACGGGGTGGCTAACAAGTTTGAATCACCAATGGGTGTTCCAGTTCTTATCCTACAGTGACACTACAGAAGTTCCTGGGTGGTACAAACAGTTAAGCACTTCACTGCTAGTCAAAAATTAGCAGCTTGAACTCTCCCAAAAGTGCCTTAGGAGATAAGTATGGTGATCTGTTTCAGAAAGGTCACAGCCTTGAAAATCATGGGCACTCCATGAGTTAGAACTGACTTCATATCAACTAACAGCAATAACTATATACATTGTTTTGCAGTTTGCGTTCCTCACCGACTCAACAGTTTGCATGCATCAGCTCTTTCCATGTTGGTATCATTTTAAATGATAGCCTAGCATTTTATTGTTTGGAAAAACCACAGTTGTTTAAAATTTTCCATGCTCCCTTTATTCCTTCTCTCTTTGTCAATTCCAAACAGTGCTACAGTGAGCAACCTTGTAAATGTCTCTGCACTTATGTACAAAAATTTCTCTAGATAAAGATTTAAAAAAGTGTAATTGTTTGGTTGAAGGACATACTCTTTTCAATTTAACAAACAACTGCCAAAAAAATGTAATTAGAATTTATGACACTAGAGACAAAGTATTAGTGCTCTCTGAGCTCATTGGTCTCTCTCTGCTCTTGAGTTGTCTTTGCCTATTATATTGTTCTTTTTCCTTAGTTTCTCTGTGAGGTCACTTTCCAAAAATTTTAGCCTATTGTAGCAAAGCTAAGGGGAAAAGCACTATACTATATGCTATGAATTTGGGGGTAGGGAAATTGGCACAGAGATTGCCCCTTGTGGCCACATGTTAGCAATGCAGCCCTAACTACTAGGACTCAACAGAAGCTCCCCAACTATCTCCTTTGTGGACTTGTATGATTCTTCCTATTCCGGAATGCTAATAATTCTTAAGTTATTGCTCTACTTGTTGTCCAACATGTGTCTTACACTTTCTTCAGATTTTTAAAAATCTTTTATTCTGCTTGCTCTTCTAGCTTAGCAGTATTGAGGGATTTGTCTTCCAGTTCACTGGTTCTGGCTTCAATTCTATTCTTCACTTCTACTTTTTTTTTGCCCTTTCAGTGTATTGTCCATTTCTGATATTTTGTTATTTATTATTTGGACCTCTTTATGCAGGTTTTGAATTGTTTCCAATGCTATATATATCTTGTTTGATTGCTCCTGTAGCACTTTTCTGACTTATTCTTTATTTCCTTCACCCTCTGTGAAGCTCTTTGATGTGTGTGAATATCACACTTCTGAATTCCTTCTCAGGCAGATCCAAAGCCTGCTCTTCTTTTAATGGGAAGTCTATGCCTTCCTCCAGCTTATTTGTATCAGTTACTCTTTTCTGTTTCTGGACATGTGTTGAGATCTTTTGCAGTTTTTTGGACATTTTCAATAGTTAGATGTGTTTTTAATGATTAAATGAATGTATGTTGCTGTATTATTAAGCTTAATGAGTGTCTCCTGGTGGATGTGATGTGGAGATAAGCTTCCCTTTTCACGTCTTGTATTACTCAACTGCAGCAATCTTAGAAAGTGTTCGCTATCGATGTAATGTATATATAGCAGCTGGTATTGGCTCCTTTCCTGATGGTGAGATATTATACCTTGCTTTTACCTTGCTTATGTGGCCACAATTGCTGTCTCTTCTTGGGTAACATAGGGAGTGAAAGCTCCCACCACCAGGAAAAAAGTAAGGCCAAAAAAACAGAAACAAAAGTAAAAGCAAAAACAAAAGAGCACAAAAAAATAAAAACAAAACTGATGCAAACTGTCGAGTAGCCTTTGCTATGCAGATCAGTGTGCATGCACAGTGGAAACTTCAATCAGTGGGTGGGGGTGTCTACTCGATCAGGCCCCCTCCCCGCAAGTCACTGCCATGGAGGTGAACAGACAGAGATTGAGAAATGAATGGAAGAAAGTTTGTTCACAATTTTACCTCTTAAGATCAGTTATGTGTCTGCATATGCAAAGCGTAATTCTCAAAATGACTGCATCCTTGTTTAAAGTAGTTGGTGTTGGGTCTTGCCTTTTATATTGGGATTTTACAGGGTCCAAATAAGGTTTGGCTGTATGGTCAGACCTTCCATCTCTTGTTAGGTAAGACAGGAATAAGGGCTCCCACCCAACTTGTTGTTGTTGTTAAGTACCGTGGAGTCGGTTCCAACTCATAGTGACCCTACACACAGGGCTTCCGAGGCTGTAAATCTTTATGGGAGCAGAATACCTCATCCAAGTAGGGGAGCGAACTTTAGGACTAAATCCCAGAGTCAGACATCATAAGAAGCCACCAGAGTATTATCTTCTGGAACAGCTGGGGCTTTCTGGGACTTCAACTTTGTGCTGTGGAGAAATTGTACCCTGTGGATGTAACACTGGATGATTTTGGGGGTGTGCTTCTACCCACCTGAGGATACCTGGACTGGGCAGAAAGGGTGAGACAAGGGAAAGGAGGAAAACAAAAACCAGAAAACAAACCCAAAAAAGTCACACCTCTTTTTCCTTAAGTTGCTCTGTGGCTTTTGCGCTGCATCAGCCTGGCTGTGGCTCTGCCCTCTGTATAGAGTTTCTGAGGAGCAGGTAGTGAACCTGAACTTCTGACGTTATGGTTCAAACTGACCTTGCAATCCAGCACATTAACCTTCAGAGCCACACCATAGTAAATACACTGATAAGGTGGTTATGATATAAAAATACATGCTTTAATATATATAAAGTATTTAGAACTGCTTCTGGCCCATATTAAGTGTCTTAGTTGTCTGGTGCTGCTATAACAGAAATACCATAAGTGAATGGCTTTAACAGCCAGAACTTATGGTGGTTCTTGGGGAAGACATCTCCTTTGTTGGCCCTTGGGAAAGGTCTTTGTCTCCTTTCATCATCTGTAGACCCAGTATTCCTTGGAGATCTCCATACATCTTAGCATCAGATTTCCACTGGATCTAGATGCTTCATAATAAGATAAAATGTGTTTCATGCCACACCCTTGAGACTCTTCCGTGGATCAGGGTGGCAATGTGATTAAGAATTTCACCATACTAAAGAGTTCTTTGGGCAAAATATTGAATCATGTAAAAAGCATCAAAAGAAGATGGAAGAAATACACACAGTCACTGTATCAAAAAGAAATGGTCAAGGTTCAACCATTTCAAGAAGTAGCATGTAATCAAGAGCCAACGGTACTGAAAGAGGTCTAACATGCACTGAAGAAATTGGAAAAGAACACAACTGAAATCTTTGAACAACTGCTACAGCATTGAAGGTAGTCACTTATCTATGTCAAAAAATTTGGAAGACAGGTAACTGGCCAATTGATTGGAAGAGGTCCATATTTGTGCCTATTCCAAAAAAAGGTTAACCAATGGGATGAGGAAATCATCTGATGATATAATTAATGTCAGCTGCAAGTAAAATTTGGTTAAATTCATAAATGGCTGCAAAAGTACATTGACAGGGAATTGCCAAAGGATCAAGCTGGATTCAGACAAAGATGTGGAACAAGGGATATCATTGCTGATGTTAGATGGATATTGGCTGAAAGTAGAGAATACCAGAAAGATGTTTATATGTACTTTATTGACTATGCAAAGGCTTTTGACTGTGTGCATTGTGATAAACTATGGACAACATTGTGGAGAATGAGTTTTCTGCAACACTTAATTGTGCTCATTAGGAATCTGTCCCCATACTAAGTGGCAGTTGTTTGAATATAGCAGGGGGACACCGAATGGTTTAAAATCAGGAAAGGTTTGTGATAGGGTTATATTTTTACACCATAATTATTCAGTTTCCATGAGGAGAAAATGATCTGAGATGCTGGATTTTATGAAAAAGAATGTAGCATCAGGTTTTGAGGAAGACCTGCTATATGCAGACGATACAAACTTGCTGCTGTTTTGGAAAACAAAAGTTATACAACAGTGCTTAGAATATAAATAATAAAACTAGACATCTACAAGTTAATATATGAGAATAACATCAGCAAATTACATCCTTCATCATAGGATGTAGTGTTGCTGTTGTTATGTGCCATTGAGTTGGTTCCAACTCAGCTAACTTATGCACAACAGAATGAAACACTGCCCGGTCCTCACAATCCTCACAATCATTGTTAAGCTTGAGTCCATTGCTACTGCCGTTGTGACAACCCATCTCATTGGGAGTCTTACTTTTTTAACTGACCTTCAACTTTATCTAGCATGATGTCCTTCTACAGGGACTGGTCCCATCTAAGAACCCAGATGGGATGACGTCTCACCATCCAGGGTTCTAAGGAGCATTCTGGCTAAAGATTTGTTCATTCTTTTAGCAGTCCATTATACTTTTAGTCTTCTTCTCCAACACCATTACTCACATGCAACAATTCTTCTATGGTCTTCCTTATTCATATGCATATGAGACTATTGAAAATAACATGGCTTGAGCCAGGCACACTTTAGTCCTCAAACTCACATCTCTTTTGCTCTTGAACATTTTAAATAGGTCTGGTACAGCATATTTGCCTAACGAAATACATTGTTTGATTTCTTGATTATTGCCTCCATGAGTGCTGATAGTGGATTCAAGCAAAATGAAGTATTTGACAACTTCAATCTTTTCTCCATTAAATTTGATGTTATTTATTGTTCCCGTGGTGAGGATTTTTGTTTTCTTTACACTGAGGTGCAACCCATACTGAAGGCTGTGATCTTAAACAGTACTTTAAGTCCTCTTTGCTTCCAGAAAGCAAGGTTGTATCATCTGCATATTGCAGGTCTTCCTCCAACCCTGATACCACATTCTTTTTCATATAATCCAGTTTCTCAATTATTTGCTCAGCAGACAGGTTGAATTAATATGGTGAAAGAATAAAGCCCTGTCACACATTTTCCTAATTTTAAACAATTCAAGGTCCTCTTGTTCTGTTAAAACATTCCCTCTTGTTCTATGCATAGGTTCTTCATGAGCACAATAAAGTTTTCCAGAGTACTCATTCTCTGCAATGTTGTCCATAGCTTGTCATGATGCACACAGTTGAAAGCCTTTGCACAGTCAATAAAGCATAGGTAAACATCTTTTTGGTATTCTGTTTTAAGCCAAGTAACATCTGATATCAGCAAAGATATCCCTTGTTCCACATACACATCTGAATCTGTCTCAAATCTCTGTCAGTTCCCTGTCAATGTACTGCTGCAGCCATTTTTGGATTATCTTTTTTTTTTTTAATGTTTTATTGTGAATTATGTGATAGTTTACATGGGAGAACATTGGCTCTACATTCATTCTATCGTATATCTTCTCATTGCCATGGTTACAATCCCCTCCATGCAATCCTTCCCCCGTACCCCCCAGGTCTTCAGCACACAGTCACTCTCCCTCTCTGGATCTAGTCTCCAGCTGCTCCATTGCTCCACGTCATCATCTCTGGCTCCATTTCAGGCATCACTGCTTCTCTGGGTAGGGTCCCGCTCTCTGCTCTTCTCCCTTGATGGTCCTAGGGACCTCCATTCCTAGACTGAAAAGTTAATCACTCCCCTCCTTGCTATAAAACATCTACCTTTACATTTCCAACCCTCACAATCAGTCCTGATAACAATTATTCAAAATTATATCACAAGAGACCTGTCTGCATTTCATTGCATCAGCCCCGGCTAGTCAGATTGAATACTACTCACTGGAGACTCTACCTTCCTCCAGGCCCTCTAGGTCTAGGTTCCCTCTTGAAAGCTTGTAAGCCAGTCACTTCTTGCCTTTGTAGCCCCCACCCCCCCATTTTGGGTAGCCAATGTCCACGTTGCCCATCCCTGTCTACTCTGTGTGTGGAGGGGGTGGGAATGATTCTTGCTGTTAGGACTTGTTCCCTCTTTTGAGTTACTGCTTCCATAGGTGTAGGTCAAGTTCATCAAATTGTATGAGAATACTTTTTTTTTTTCCCTCTTCTTTTTACTTCTGGTTGAGCTCTGATCATCCAGTCATTGAAGCCAGGACATGTGGGACAAGTGTGGGTGTTCTTATGCATATGCCCTCTCTTCTTATCAGCTGGACACTTCACTCTCAGATGATGCAAGGGCTATAAAAAAGTACCAGTTATTAGCTCAGGCCATCAACCCCACCTTGCCACCATGTGTAAGTGGAAAACCCACAAAGCCTCCGAGACCCTGCTTCCGGTGCAACCAGGATGGACATTGGGCCAAAGAATGCCCAAATCCCAAACATCCCACCGGGCCCTGCCCCAAATGCAAGCAGAAGGGACATTGGGGTTATCTTTAACAAAAATTTACACGTATGTGATATTAATGATATTCTCCAATGATTTATACATTCTGTTAGGTCACCTCTCTTTGAAATGAATACAAATATGGATCACTTCCAATCATTTAGCCAGGTAGCTGTCTTCCAAATTTCTTGGCATAAATTAGTACAGCATTTATTGAAAGATTTCAATTTGTATTTCATCAACTCCCAGAGCCTTGTTCTTTGCCAATGCCTTCAGAGCACCTTCAGTATCATTGGCTCTTCATCATATGCCACCTCTTGAAATGGTTGAATAGCGTCCGTTTTTGTGTATTTGTGATTCTGTGTATTCTTTCCATCTTATTTTGATGCTTTGTTCATCATTCCATATTTTGCCCATATAATCCTTCAATATCCCACTTTGAGGCTTAAATATTTTCTTCATTCCTTCATCTTGAGAAATGCTGAGTGTGTTCTTCCCTTTTGGCTTTCTAATTCCAAGTCTTTGCACATATCATTATGATTCTTGACTGTCTTCTTGAGCTATCCTTTGAACTTTTCTGTTCAGTTCTTTCACTTCTTCATTTCTTCCATTCACGTTAGCATCTTTATGCTAGAGAGCAAGTTCCGAGTCTCTCCTGACATACATTTTGGTAGTGGTTCTCTCTTGTCTTCTTAATGATCTTTTTCTTTCTTCCTGTATAATGTTCTTGATGTCATCTCACAATTCTTCTGGTTTTCATTCATTAGTGCCTAATGAATCAAATCTGTTCTTAAGATGAACTTTAAATTCAGGTGAGCTATGTTCAAGGTCATATTTTGGCTCTTGTGGACTTTAATTTTAATTTTCTTCAGCTTCAGCCTGAACTTGCATTTGAGAAATTGGTCTATTCAACAGTCTGTCCCTGGCCTGGTTTTGTCTCTCTCACTGTCTTTTCCCATGGATGTAGTCAATTTGATGCCTGTGCCTTCCACCTTGTGAGTTCCATGTGTATTTTTTATGTTGCTTAAAAAAGGTATTTGCAATGAAGAAGTCTTTGGTCTTGCAAAATTCTATCATGTGGTCTCCAGCATCATTTCTATCACTAAAGCCACATTTTGCAATTACTTACGCTTTCTATTTGTTTCCAACCTATGTGTTCCAACCACCAGTAATTATCAATATATCTTGATTGAGTGTTTGGTCAATTTCAGACTGATGAAGTTAGTAAAATTCTTCAATTTAATCATCACTGGCCTTAGGGGTTGGTGCATAAATTTGAATAATAGTGACATTAACTGCTCTGCCTTTTAGGCATATATATATTATGCTATTACAGACAGCATTATACTTCAAGATAGATTTTGAAATGTTCCTTTTGATAATGAATGTGATGCTATTCCTTTTCAATTCATCATTTCCTGCATAGTCTACCATATGATTGTCAGATTCAAAACTGTCAATATAAGTGAATTTCAGCTTACTAATATCTAGGATATAGATCTTTACTTTTCATTTCATTTTGACAACTTCCAACTTCCATAACTTCATTTTTCATACATTCCAAGTTCCAATTATTAATGGATATTTACAGCTGTTTCACCTCATTTTGAGCTGTGCCCATCAACAAATGAGCATCCCACATGCTTTACTCCATTTGCATCATTACGGTCCACTGTACTTTTAGGAGGCAACTCTTCCCTAGTCATATTTTGAGTGCCTTCCAACCTGAGAGGCACATTTTACAGCACTATATCTAACAATATTCTAATGCTTTTCATCATGTTTCAATATGCAATATTCTGCTGCTGTCTGACAGCGTTTCCCTGCTATTCATAAGGTTTTCAGTGGCTAAACATTCAGAAGTAGTCCCCTTCTCCTTCTTTCTAGTCTGTTGTCTTAGTCTGTAAGCTCAACTAAACTAAACTCCCTCTTGAAAACTTGTAAGCCAGCCACTTCATGCCTTTATAGTCCCTGCATTTTTTGGTAGACAATGTCTAAGTTGTCTATCCCTATCAACCTTGTGTACAGAGGGGGGATGTTTCATCCTTGATGTGAAGACTCCTTCCCTCTAAGTTGGTATTTTAAGCTACTACATCCATAAGTGTAAAGGAGCTCTGGTAGCGTAGTGGTTACGAATCGGGCTGCGAACCTTAAGGTCAGCGGTTCGAAACTACCAGCTGCTCCGCGGGAGAAAGTTGAGGCTTTCTACTCCCGTAAAGATTTACACCTCTCGGAAACCCTGTACAGGGTCGCTATGGGTTGGAACCGACTCAACGGCACTTAACAACAACAACAACATCCATAAGTGTAGGTCAAGTTCATAAAATTGTAACAATTTACATTTGTTTCCTTTACCAAGTTTTTTAATCTTCTTATAGTTGAGTTCTGATCATCAAGCCTTTGAAGATGGGCCAAATGAGTACTAACTGCAAGTTTGGGTGTTCTTGTGCATTTCCCCTCACTTCAATCAGCTGGACGCTTCTTCACTCCTGGCTCTAGCCCTCTGTGGCTAGGTCCTTGTACATGGGTTTAGGATTCTCTAGGTCTCACCACACTTGGGCCAATCAGCCCTTCCTCCTCTCTCTCTTTCTTCTCTAGGTCAATGAGAGTCTATGGATTGTGGTCAAACTCAGCCCACATCTTCATTGTTGCCCTTCCCCCCTCTTCCAATCACCATTAGACCAACATGGTCACCAGAAATCTTACATGCCTGCTTGTGTGTTCCTTTTGAGTTTCAGCCTTGGAGTGGGTTTTGTCCTGAAGGGACTTGATTATTTGCCTTGATGGCTTCCCGGTGAACAACTTCTTGCTCTTGTAGTAGCCAATGAGACTGCCATTTTTTTTTTTTCTTCAAATTTTCCTGATGGTCTTTCTTTCAAGAAGTATTTTTTGTTCCTCTAGCTGCTCCAGGCTGGTTTGCTTGTCATTTCAAGTGGGAATGTCCCACCTCAGAAGGTTCTGGATGGGGCTGAAAATTCCACTTAAGATCCTATACACTACAAAGCCTATTTCACTGGGGAAGGTCTAGAACCTTTTTTAGGCTGAAGATGGGCTTGTAAGTTTTCTGTAATGTTTCCTGATATTCTTTTCTAACCCAGTCAAGTGTCTATTTTATAATAGTCGACAAGGAAAACCACCATTCATAAGACAATAATCTCTCTTAACATTATTTCTCCTCTTTTACCCATTAAGAATATGCCTCAATCCCTGTATCATAAAGGGATTATTCCGTGGTTGATGATACATCACTATTTATATCTGTTCCATTTATCCCAGGCAATCTTTCCTAATGTTCCCCTATCTACCTTGTTCTTCTAACCCCTTCCCATTTCTTGTGTATTGCCCTCCCCAACACCCGAACTATGATATGTCTATCCCCTACCTTGTGCTCTACCGTCCGTTACCTCCCTGGTATCAAACAAAGAATTTTTTCTTTCTTTCTTTTAGTATGGGTATCTTCCTTAAGCTTCATATTTTTAATATTTCTATATTCTTCTTGGATTTTCTTTTTCTTGGTATGTTGTGAAGTATTAATTTTCTTTGGATTACCCTATATTCTATTAACTTTTTTCTCCATTTAAAATGTCTATTTTACCCTACAATCTAACTAATCTATTCATCACATAGATCTCTGTTCCTATATTTTTACCTTCTTTCACATCATAATTGTTTTGATCATAGACTGACCTCCCAAATCCTATGAATACGTTCTTGTACTTTTGTTCTATTCTGGGCTCTCCATTTGTCAACTGAGTTCCGGTTGGTGTTGACACATATGTCAATCTCTGGTTATTGTCTGTTCTTATTGATTCTCATTCCAAAGAACTCCCTTTATGATGTTTTGAAGCACTGGGTTGGCGTTGGCAAAGTCCCTACGGTTTATTTATCCTGGAATGTTTTTATTACACTGTTGTATTTGATTGACAATTTTTCTGGTTAGATGATTCTTGGGTGGCAGTTTTTTTGTTTTTTTTTTTTCCTGTCATGGTTTTATATTTGTTACTCCATTGCCTTCTTGCTTACATGGTTTCTGTTGAAAGATCAGAGTTTAATCTGATTTTCTTGCCTTTGTAAGTAACACTTCTCTTTTCCCTAAATACTTTTAAGACTCTCTTATTATCTTTGATTTTGGAGATCTTGATTATGATATGTCTTGGTGATTTTTCTTTTTCTTTTTTCTTTTTGGTGTCTATCCTTCTAGTAGTTCATTGCGCTTCTTGAATACTTATCTTCACATTTTTAAGGATGTTAGGCAAATATTCTTCCAGGAGATCTTCAACTATTTCCTCTGTGGTCTTTTGTGACTCTTCTTATTCTAGAATTCCAATAATTCTCAGGTTATTCCGCTTCATGTTGTCCCACATGAATCTTCAGCTTTCTTCAGATTTTTTAGTCCTTTTTTCTGCTTGCTTTTCTATCTTTGCAGTATTGAAAGATTTTTCTTCCAGATCACTGGTTCTGACTGCCATCTTTTCAATTCTAGTCCTTTACCCTTTAAGTGTAGTGTCCATTTCTGATATTTTATTATTAATCATTTGGACCTGTTTATGCTGGTTTTGAATTGCTTTCAGTGCTATTCCTATGTGGAGCATTTGGATGCACCTCAGTATCATTCTCCTGAATTCCAAAGTCTGCCTTCATTCTAATGGGAAGTCTAGGTCTATCTGCAGCTCATTTGTTTCAGTTTATCTTATTTCTGGATATGTGCCAAAATCTTTTATAGTCTCATGGGTATCTTCAATAATTAGATGCTTTCAATAATTAAATGAATGCTTTCTGATATATTATTAATATTTCTGATTTTCTCCTGGTAGTTGTGATCAGGAGATGGGCTTCCCTTTTCAATTTTCTTATTATTCAACTAAGAGTAACTATAGCAGGTGTTCACTGTCTATCTGGTGTATAAGCATCTGGTATTGGTTTTTGCCTGGATGGTTGGATTTTATGAGGTGTGATTGTAGTTTGGCAATATGATCACAATTGCTGGCTCTTCTTCAGTAACATAGGGAAAGAGAGCCCCCCTCCAAAGGTTAAAAGGGGAACTTACCCCCCCCCCAAAAAATCCCACAACACCAAAAAAAAAAAACAAACCAGATTGGATACTACAGTCTATAGTCGCAACAACAACAAAAAAAAAGTAGCAAAATATGTATGACTTTAATGCCCCTTGCTTAGCTGGCTGGAGATGTTCTGAGAGATCATTCCATTTTAAGCAGTTTCTGTTGACCCCTTGCTTTTCTTAGATTCTGTGCACAAGTGTTCTTTGCTTAGCAGATCCATGTGCATGCATAGTAGAACTGTCTGGGGCTGGGTGGGAGGGGGGTGTCCATTCACTCAGGCACTGCCTGTAGTCACCAGAGTGGAAGTCCACAGACAGTGAGAGACCAATGAACAGGAATAAATGTTCACACCTTTATGTACGACAGTACGTCAAATCTCTGTGGTGAGAGTGCTCCTCTGATCTGGCTTCTGATTTGTCATGGCAAAGATGGTCACTCTGACACACGCTGGCAGTTGCAGATCAGAAGACAGCACCTTTCTTGCTTCTGCTGCAAATGCCACTAATAGCAAGCCGTTTATCCTTCTAAATATTCCTTTATATATAGTTCAGAGTTCTGGGACCATCCCTTGAACCTGCTTTGTCTGACATTATGTGTTATTACTGTTGTAGGTCTGCACTGCTATCAAGCCCCATCTAATATAGTTTTAGGGAAAGAATAAATAGGCCTACCTTTATAAAGGTATTTGAGAATACATATCAAAAACTTTAATATGTGCATCATGTTTTGACCCAAAATCTACATTAATAATAATGTGCAAAAAGATCCAGCTACAAAAGCAATCATAGCAGTAAAAATGGGAAGCAACTAAATATCCCAAAATTGGAAGCTACTGAAGAGTTTTCCTGTTTTCCAGATAGATCTGGTAAAAGGGGATGGGGGATGATGGTAATAAGATTTTATGATTCAGTTATAAGTAATTGTTAGCAGGATTAATTATGATTATCACAACTGTAATTATAGAAGATGTATAACTAAAATGGGGAAATATTTAACCTTTCATTTCGGTAACAGATGATCTCAGGGCCATCAGAAAGGAAGGACATGAGTGGAGTGTGAGATCCCTACCTAGAAAAGTGGCAACAGCAGAGATGGTGGCAGAAGCAGTGGCATGGAGAGACAGAGCAGCTGTGGGGTGTAGGCCCGTGGGCTGAGTAAGGCTGTGTGTCTGTTGACAGGAGACTGGCTTGCAGAATGTGCCTTTTGAACATTTAAATGAATATACATGCTTGTTTTTTGTATGTATAAATCAAATGTTTTTGTTTTATTAATTTGTTAAATATAAGATGTACATGGGGAGCCACAGGAAGTATGTAGGGTACTATTTTTGCAGGGAGGGGATTGTAAGTATTTTGATTAACAAAGTGTATAATTTGTTGAATGTGAAGCTGATGGTCTTGTCTGTAAACATTAAGTCAATTCACAACAAAACGTTTAAAAATAATTGGAAACTGGTTAAATAAAATACGGCATAGCCATAGAACAGAAAGGTAAGCAGCCATTAAAAATCATGTTTTTGAAATGAGAAAATGCTCATATCATATTATTATAAAAGGTATGAAGCTGTGTATGCAGGGTTCAATTACATAAAAATAGGTATATTAAAAGACTAGATAAAAATACTTCAGGGTTAACAGTAATTATCTCTGGGTGGTTGGATGTCAGATAGTTTTTGCTTTTTACTCTTTTAGTCATTTAAAAATTATATTATGAAGATTTACAGAGCAGATCCTCTGTTTTACATTAAAAAAAAAAATCATATACTTTGCTTCATGACAATGATTGCAATCCCCTCCACATACCATCAGTGAACAGTATTTATCTCTGGTCTCTTTGACTCTTGCATTCCTCCCTGTGTCTGAAGACGCAAGATCAGCAGTGTAGGGTTGATAGGGTAAGGTTTTTCAACCCAGTTCTAATAGGTCAGCCCTTGCTATCCTCAAAGTATGAGCAGGTGCATTCTGTGAGGGCAAAAAATTCCTCAGCACAACTATCCTGGCCTTATGCTCACCAATGCAGTTTTCAAATTTTTTCACACTTCTTCCTAATAAGATCCCACGATCATCTTGTGTCCTTCAGGAAATCTATCAAAATGATCCCTTTGGAATTGAAAAACAATCACCGCAAACCTCTTAACTGAACTCTCATCTTAAATTTAACTGACTCAGAAGATCCCCTAGGAAGTCATTATTTTGATAGGACTGTATCTTTTTGAAGGCACATAATGAGACTAAGACAAGTATATTACTAATAGAACTTGCCTACAGTAATCAACTAATTGCAGAGATGTGTTTAAATACATATTTTCTAAGAATAAACCCATGCATGTATGAGGAGAATCCTAGTCACAAAGCATATATACTAATCCTCATGCATTGCAGTGATTATTGCCTACTAGAAAGGTATCTACACTACCGGTCTGGTAGCATAGTGGTTATGAATCGGGCTGCAAACCTTAAGGTCAGTAGTTCTAAACTACCAGCTGTTCCGTGGGAGAAAGATGAGACTTTCTGCTCCTGTAAAGAGTTACAGCCTTGGAAACCCTGTACAGGGTCGCTATGAGTCTGAACTGACTGCATGGCACAACAACAACAACAACAAGTAAGGTATTTGAATGGGACAAATGAAGAAAGCAACGACCACAATAGAAAAGTTCAAAAGCAGTTCAAGAAGACAAATCCAAGTGTTACAATGAAATATACAAACTCCTGGAGTTAGAAAACCAAAAGGGAAGAACCTCTGCACCTCTCAAGCTGAAAGAACTGAAGAAAAATTTCAAGCTATGATTTGAAATAATGAAAGATTCTATTGGCAAAATATTGAATAAACGCAGGAAGTATCAATAAAATGTAAAGTATGCACAAATACACTGTACCAAAAAGAAATGATTGTTGTTCAACCATTTTAATAGATAACATAAGATTAAGAACCAATGGTACTGAAGGAAGCAGTCTAACTGCACTGAAGGCACTGGCAAAAAACAAGGCATCAGGAATTGACGGAATGAAAATTTAAATCTTTCAATAAACTGATGCAGCACAGGAAACACTCATCCATCAGTGCCAAGGAACTTGGAAGACAGCCATTGGCAAATTATTGGAAGAGATCAATATTTGTGCCCATTACAACAGAATGCAGAAAACATCAAAAAATACCATTAACGTCACATGAAAGTATAATTTTGCTGAAGATAACTAAAAAACAACTGCAACAGTACATTGACAAGGAATGGCCAGTATTTCAAACCAGACTGAGAAGAGGATGTGGAACAATGAATTGTGGGTGAAAGATGTTCATGTGTGCTTTATTGATTATGAAAAGGCTTTTGACTGTGTGGATCGTGACAAATCATGAATAATACAGAAAAGAATGGTCATTCTGGAACATACAATTGTGCCCATGAGAAAACTGCACACAGACCAAGAGGCAGCCACTGCAACAGACCAAGGGGATACTGAATGGTTTACAATCAGGAAAGGTGTGTACCAGGGCTGCATTCTTTTTTTTTTTTTTCACAGTTTCATTGTGTGACACAATTTATGTGACAGTTTATATGGGCGAACATCAGTTTTACATTCAATCCCACCCATCCATGGTTACAATTCCATCCACCCATCTAAAGGGTACATACTATATGCCTGCTCCCCTCCCCACCCCCACCCCCCAGTCGTCAGCGCACAGCCCCTCTCCCTCCCTGGGTCCCCAGTCCCCAGCTGTAACATCTCTCCACGTCATCATCTCTTCCTCCATCTCGGGGATCACTGCTTCCTTGGGTAGGGTTCCACTCTCCGCTCTTCCACAATCAGTCCTCGTAACAATTATTCACCCTTGAATCACAGGAGACCTATCCGCGTTTCCTTTCATTAGTCCTGCCTAGACACGTTGGATACTACTCAGTGGAGATTCTACCTTCCTCCACGCCCTCTGGATCTAGGTTCCCTCTTGAAAGCTTGTAAGCCAGTCACTTCTTGCCTTTGTAGCCCCCCCCCCCCCATTTTGGATAACCAATGTCCAAGTTGGCCATCCCTGTCCACTCTGTGTGTGGAGGGGGTGGGAATGATCCTTGCTGTAAAGATTTGTTCCCTTTTTTGAGCTACTGCATCCATAGGTGTAGGTCAAGTTCATCAAATTGTATCAGATTACTCTTGTTTTCATCTTCTTTCTTCTTCTAGTTGAGCTCTGATCATCCAGTCATTGAAGCCAGATCAAGTGAGTATTATCTGCAAGTGTGGGGGTTGTTGTGCATACGCTCTGTTTTCTTATCAGCTGGACGCTTCGCTCTCCACTCTATTGCTCTGTGGCTATGTCACTGACTCTGTGCCCAAGAGTCCCAAGGTCTTGCCACACTGCTGGCCAACCTGGTCTCCACCAGAGTTCACAAGAGTCTATTGAACGTTGTAAGGCTTAGCTCGCAGCTTTATTGCTATTTTTCCCTCAATTCCCTTATCCGTGAAAAACGTGGTCACCAATCAGAGCATGTGTTCCCATTGAGTGTTAGTCTTGGAAGGGGGTTTATTATGAGGGGACCCGACCACTTGCCTTGATGTCTTCTGAGTGAGCAACTTGCTTGTTCTTGTAGTAATTAGTTGGTATGTCTATGTTGTTTTGTATTTTTCTTGTCAGCCTTTCTTTCAAAAAGTATCTTCTGTTTTTTTAGCCGCTCCAGGCTCGTCTGTCCTTCATTTCAAGAGGAAATTTCCCACCTCTGAAAATTCTGGATGCTGTTCAAGATTCCACCTATAGACTTATATAATGCAGAGGCTCCGCAGGAAACCTCATTCCCTAGGCCTGTTGTAGCCCCATTTTAGGTATTCTAATCAGTTATATCATCTGCATATCGGAGATTGTTAATGAGTCTTCCTCCAGTCCTGACGCCACGTTTTTCTTCATAGAACCCAGCTTCTCATATCATTTGCTCAGCATACAGGTTGAATAAGTATGGTGAAAGAACACAACCTTGTCGCACACCTTTCCCAATTTTAAAACATTCAGTGTTCCCATGCTTTGTTTGAACAACTGCATCTTGGTCCAGGTACAGCTTTCTCAGAAGCACAATTAAGTGTTCTGGAATACTCATACTTCTCAATGTTGTCCATAGCTTGTCATGATCCACACAATCGAAAGCCTTGCTTGCTGAAAGTGAGGAGGACTTGAAACATTTACTGATGAAGATCAAAGAACACAGCCTTCAGTATGGATTGCATCTCAATGTCAAGAAAACAAAAATCCTCACCACTGGACCAATAAACAGCATTCTTATCAATGGAGAAAAAATTGAGGTTGTCAAGGACTTCATTCTTCTTGGATCAACTATCAACATTCGAGGAAGCAGCAGTCAAGAGATCAGACGATGTATTGCATTAGACAAATCTGCTGCACAGGGACTTTTAAAAATGTTGAAGAGTAAAGATGTCAGCTTGAGGACTAAGGTGCACCTGACCCAAGCCATGGTATTTTCAATAACCTAATATGGATGTGAAAGCTGGACAGTGAATAAGGAAGATCATAGAAAAATTGAAGCCTTTGAATTGTGGTGTTGGAGGAGAATACTGAAAGTGCCATGGACTGCCAAAAAAACCAATAGATCTGTTTTGGAGGAGGTGCAGCCGGAGTGCTCCTTGGAGGCCAAGATGGCTAAAGTTCGTCTCTCATACTTTGGACATGTTGTCAGGAGAGAACAGTCGCTGGAGAAGGATGTCATGATGAGTAAGATGGAGGGTCAGAGAAAAAGAGGAAGACCCCCAACAGATGGATAGGCCAGGTGACATCATTGATGGCATCAAGTAGTGAGGTTGGACCAGGATCGGACATTGTTTCGTTTTGCTGTGCATGGGGTCGCTATGCGTCGGTTCCGACTCGAAGGCACCTGACAACAACAACAGCAATCAGTTATAGGCAGAAGACAGACTTACAAGCTTTCTAAGGTGATATTTCTGGTTATTCCTTTCTCTCCCTCGCCAGTGTCTGTTTTATAATGCAATACAAGGAAAACCAAGATTCAAACGGGAGCCAAGCATCTTAACATTATTCCCCCCTTTTCCCCATTCCAACCGTGTCTCCATCCCTGTATCCCAGAGCCCTGTTGTTCCAAGGTTGTTCATATGTCATTATTTACCTCTGTTCCACTTAGCCCATGTAAATCTGCCTAATTGTTCTCCCAATTGCTTTGTTCTTCCATTCCTCTCTCCCTTCTTGTATATTGTCCCCTTCCCAGCACCCAAACTATCCTGTGTCTATTCCCTTCCTTGTGTTCCACCTTCCCCTCCCTCCCCTCAACCCAGCCCCCCATCCCCAGCAACCAGCAAAGAATCCCACCCCCTTCGAATGGGTTCTTTTTTATAGTCTTTTACAGTAGCGGTCCTAATCAGTATTTCTCCTTTTGTGACTGACTAATTTCACTCAACATAATGTCCTCAAGGTTCATCCTTGTTATGTGGTGGCTTGCAGCTTCCTTGTTATTCTTCAAGGTAGCATAATATTTCATTGTGTACGTACCACAGTTTGTTTATCCATTCTTCAGTTGTTGAACACTTTGGCTGTCTCCATCTTTTTGCTATTGTAAATAATGCTGCTATGAACATTGGTGTGCATATATCTTCTCGTGTTGTGGCTTGTATTTCTTGTGGGTAAATACCAAGTAGAGGAACTGCTGGATCATAAGGTATTTCTATTTCTGAAGCACCATATTGCTTTCCAGAGAGGTTGGGCCATTTTGCAGTCCCACCAGCAATGCAGGAGTGTCCCAGTCTCTCCACATCCCCACCAACATTAATTGTCCTCTACATTTTTTATGTTTGCTGTTATTGCTGGTGTGAGATGATTTCTCATTGTTGTTTTGATTTGCATCTCTCTAACGGCTCGTGATCGTGAACATTGCTTCATATGTTTGTTGGCTGCCTGGATCTCCTCCTTTGTGAAGTGTCTGTTTATGTCCTGTGCCCATTTTTAAATTGGATTATCTGTCTTTTTCTTGTAGAGGTGTTGTAGTTTCTTATATATTTTAGTAATAAGTCCCTTGTCTGATGTGTCATTGCAAAATATTTTTTCCCATTTTGTGGGTTCCCTTTTTACTCTTTTGATGAAATCTTTTTATGCACATAAGTTTTTAATTTTTACTATATCCCACTCATCTATTTTGTCTCCTTTTGTTTGTGTGGTTTTCAAAATGATTTGTAGTCTGTGTATTCCCTGAATTAGTGTCCTCACATTTGTCCCTATTTAAGAGTGATTCTTGATATGAAGATTGCTTCCCTTTTGGTTGGATTTTGAGCAAGAACATCTATAAGCAGAGGTCCAGATCATTAAGTTGTAGCAATTTATGCTTGTTCCTATATCAAATTACTTTTATCTTCATCTGTTAATGTTTTGATCAGCTAGTCATCCAAGCTATGTCAAATGCATGTGATATCTGAGAGGTTGGGTGTTCTTGCACGCCTTCCTCTACTTCAGACCAACTGGCTGCTTCACTCTCAGTTGTTGCTTCCAGGTGCTAGGTCAGTGTCTATGGATTCAGGAGTTCACATGCCTCTCTAAACCCCAGAGAAGACAGACCGTCTTCTTGTCTCTCTCATTTCGTGTCTATAGAACATGGCCAAATTCAGCCCATGTCTTCATTGCTACATTTCTCCCACTTCCACTCACAAGTAGACCAGGGCTGTCACCAGCAAGTATATAACGCTGCTCCTGTGTTTCCTTTGAATTTCAGTCTTAGAATGGGGTGACTTCTCTTGCCTTTATTGCTCCAAGGCTAACAGTTTGCATGATAGTCTAACAGTCAAACAGTCTACTTCCATCCTTCACCCCCCCCAACCCCCCGCTGGTCTTTCTTTCAATAAATAACTTCTGTTCCTCTAACCTTTCCATGTTGGTCTGCATATCTTTTCAAATAGGAATATCTCACCTCAGAAGGCTCTGGGTGTGGCTCAGGATCCTTGTAACACCCCATACTCCATAAAGGTTTAACAAAAAGCTTTTTCTCTGGGCAAGTTCTAATTCCCCTTTTAGCTAATCCAGTCAGTTATAGGCTGAAGATGGGTGTACAATCTTTCTGCAATTATATTTCCCAATATTCCTTTCTCTCCCACTTAAATGTCTATTTTACAATAAAAGACAGGGGCAACCAATATCCACAAGACAGTCAAGACCTTTAACATAATTAGTCCTCATTTACCAATTCTGACTGTGTCTGGATCCCTGTATCATAGAGCCCTGTTGTTTAAAGTTGGTGTATGCATCACTATTTACCTTTATCCTACTTAGCCCTTATATACCTCACTCTTTACTTTTTAAGCTTTTATGTTTTTTCCAGATCTTACACAGTGAGTATTTGGTACTTTTATAATCAGAAAAAGGAAAAACACAGAGACTATTACCAAACAAAACAAAAAAGAGAGAAAGAGAGGGAGAGACGTTTAAGCTAGTTTCTGAAAGCTAATCTTTTCTTCACAATTTACTCTTTGGATTTAAACACAGTCATTTCCTTTAGGAAATTAAGAAAAATATTTTAACTGTCTAGTGGGAGAAATTAGATCAAGACAAAGTTTTTCTTGGGTGTGTGGGAAATATCCCAAAATAAAAGTATTCCAGTGAAGTATCTATAGACCAAAGCAACTTTTCTTGGGAACTCTCCCAGTTAACTTTTTTTTTTTAATCCAAATTTTTGTTGTTGTTGTTTTTGTTGTTAGGTGCTCTTGAGTTGATCTGACTCATAGCATAGTCCAGTTCTGGGACATCCTCACAAATGTTCTATGATCGAGCCTATTGTTTCAGCCACTGTGTCAGTCCATCTCAGTGAGGGTCTTCCCTTTTATGCTGACCCTCTTCTTTACCAAACATGTTATCTTTCTACAGGGACTGGTTTTTCTTGATACCATGTGCAGAATATGTGAGACGGTGTCTCACCATTCTGCTTCCTCAAGAACATTCTAGCTATACTTCTTCAAAGACAGATTTGTTTGCTTTTCTGTCAGTCCATGGCAATTTTTTTTTTTTTA
>NW_006408644.1:6677027-6685513 GCF_000296735.1 Chrysochloris asiatica | reverse complement strand
AATAAAGGGGAGACCCAAATGTGGTTCCCCAGTGGTTGCTCGTGGTGGGGGGTGGCTGCCTGCCCACGCGCCCCGTGGTTCAGTTGAGCATGAGGTGAACTGTTTGCTGGTGCATGCCCGGCAGGGCTGAGGAACACTGCTCGGTTCAGCGGGAGGCGGGTCGCTCGCTTTCGCGCCTCTGGCAGGCCCGTGGGACGCGACTCGGGCAGGAGGGGAGCTGCTCGCCTGTGTGCGCGTGCGCCCGGCGGGCCCTGGGAACACGGTTGGACTGTGCTGAGTTGGGGGGGTCCGCTGGCCGGCGGACACAGGTCAACTGGGCAGGGCAGAAGTGGCTCAGGCAGGCACAGTCTGCGCCTGATGACGTCAGACAGTTGCCGCTTCTCTTTTCCTGCAGGCTTTTTTTTTTCCCCCTTTAAAGTAACTTCCCTCTGTCCACTGTATACGCAGAAATCCCACCTTGGGGTAGGTGTCACCAGTGGCTCTCCCTGCTTGAGTCTCCCCGCTACTGGATGCTCCGCATGAGCTGGTTCCTGCTCCGCCCCCTCAAGCCTAAAGGAACTGGGGCTGCAGTGGCACAAGTTCAAGAAGCCTGTAATTCCTCACACAGTGATTTCTCAAAGAAGCGGGTCTAAGGCTCTGACGCACTGAGACTCACGCTGGCTGTGAAACTGTGGGTTCCTACCTGGGAGGTTTAACTAGTGAGTTGCCCCCCCCCGCCCCCGATCCCGGAGCCCCAACTCACCTGCACCGCCTGGCCGCCCTGGCAAACTGGAAGTCCGAAGCAAATACTTTTGAGTGATGATACATGGAGGGGATTATAATCATTGCAATGAAATTAAATATGACAGAATGAGTGTAAAACCGATGTTCTCCCATGTAAAGTGTCACTCAATTCACACACACACACAAACATAAATCCTCACAAATGAACCAATAAACAACATCATGATAAACAGAGAAAAGACTGAAGTTGTTAAGTATTTCATTTCACTTGGATCCACAATCAATGCTCATTGAGCAATAGTTAAAAAACCAAATCACGTATCTAATTGGTGAATCTTCTGCAAAAGTCCTTCAAAGTGTTAAAGAGCAAAGATGCCACTTTGAGAAATAAGGTGATTCTGATCTAACTCATGGTATTTTCATATACATGCAAAGGATGAACAATGAATAAGGAAGACTGGAGAAGAATCGATGCATTTGAATTATGGTGTTGGTAAAGATTATTGAAGTGCTATAGATTGTCAGAAGAGCAAACAAATCTCTCTTTTAAGATGTATAGCCAGAATGTCCCTTAGAAGCGAGGGTGGTTAGACTTAATCTCATGTATTTTGGACATGTTACCAGAAGGGACCAATTAACCCTGGTAGCATAGAGGATTATTATCTGGGCTGCTAACAAGAAGGTCAGCAGGTCGAATTTATCATTTGCTGTGTGGAAGAAAAACGAGACTTTTTGCTCCTGTATAGATTTATAACTTTGGAAATCCTATACAGGGCTGCTATGATTTAGAACCAATTAAGTGGCACACAGCCACCACCATTACTGACAGGAGGTACCAGTTCCTGGAGAAGGACATCATGCTTGATAAAGTAGAGAAGGATCAGAAAAATAGAGGAAGACAATAAGATGGATTGACACAGTGGCTACAACAATGGACTCAAGTATAATAACAATTCAAACTGGACAATATTTTGTTCTATTGTGCATAGGATCACTGTGAAACAGAGCTGACTGGAGGGCACCTAATACCAGCAACAGCTATAATAGAAATATTATAAATGAGTGAATTCAATTAGCAGAAATTTATTTTCTCACAATTTAGGAGACTTGACATTGAAATTCAGGGTGCCAGCTCTAGAGGAAGGCTTTCCCTCTCTGTTGGCTCTGATTCTCAGTGACCTTTATGTGTCGAATTCTCTCTTCTCTATCTATGCTTCTAAGCTTAATCTATTTTATATTTCAAAAAAGATTGATTCATGATACACTTGCCTCATTAATATAACAAAGATAACCCATTCCCAAATGGGATTGTAAACACAGGCCTAGAGGTTAAGATTTATAACACAAATTTGGAGAAACACAGTTCAATCCATAATTTGTATTGTGTATACATTATTAAAGATCTCTGGTAGTGTAGTGGTTACGAATCGGGCTGCTAACCTCAGGGTCAGCAGTTCGAAACTACCAGCTGTTCCGTGGGAGAAAGATGAGGCTTTCTGCTACCATAAAGATTTACAGCCTTGGAAACCCTGTACAGGGTCACGATGAGTTGGAAGTGACCCCATGGCACATAACAACAACAAACATATATTTATTGAGATAGATACCCAAGATACATTAAACTGAAAAAGCAGTTGTAAACCAATATGTATGGTATTTTTATTTGCATAAGATGCAATTTTTGCATACATATTTATATGCATTGACAATTTCTGTAAGGATACTTAAGAAATTGCTAACCATTACTACTGTTAGAAAGTGGGAGCAGGGCACATCGGTGGTGATTTGAAGTGTTGTTTAGTTAGGAGGATAGTTTCTTTACAGTTTAAAGTCTTTCACACATAAATTTTTGACAGATAATAGATGTGTATTAATTTTACAATAATATAAGACTTTTGGAAAATCTCTATTAGTAAATTTTAGTTTTTTACACTGGTGTAGACAGTTGATTTACATTATTTATATAAGTACAAGAGAAAAATGTATGTTTTGTAGTCTCAGTAGCACCAGATTATAATGCAGCATCTCCTTTGCATAAATAGCCCCAGAATTATTTAATCCCTCCTAAGAAACCTGCCCAACTTTTTGGAATGAACCTGTTTTGTTTTTTGTATAACATCCAAATGGATTCATTTATGGTATTGTGATACATGTTTCCAAGAAATATTTTTGACTTGCAAACATTTCAGTAAAGTTAAAGCCTTCAAGATTTAAGTAGGAAGGATTGGGGAGACAGTATTGGGATGTATCAGTTGGTAAGCAATTTTTTTTTCCTTTAAGGTTTTTCTTGTGGACTCAGTGAAAGTTTACAGGGCAGATCATCAGTGTTACATTCAACAAATCATACACCTTGTTTCATTACAATGATTATAATCCTCTCCAATCATTTCATTACAATGATTATAATCCTTTCTATCCACATTAGCTCTGGTAGCGTAGTGGTTACGAACAGGGCTGCGAAGCGCAAGGTCTGCAGTTCGAAACTACCAGCTTCTCCGCGGGAGAAAGATGAGGCGATCTGCTCCCATAAAGATTTATAGCCTAGGAAACCCTGTTCAGGGTCGCTATGGGTCGAAACTGACTCGACGGCACTTAACAACAACAACAAATCCACATTAGCTTTAAAAAAAAAAATACAGAAAAACCGCTCAGGCATATATAATAATTTACATCTCCAAAGGGCACATTCTGCAAGTCTGCCTCCTGGCCACCAGCTCTTAGTCCATCTTTTCCCATAAATCTAGAGTCCTTAGCTGCTCCCCCTATCCATGATCCCATCTCTGACTCCATCTCTGGCATACACTGCTTCTCTAAATAAGGTCCTGAATTCTGCTTGTGCTCGTCTCTCTTGATGGTCCTAGGGTCCTCTGTTTCTAGACTGTAAGATTAATCACTCCCTTGTTTTATTACAAAACTTCTACCTTTACAATTGTGACAGTTGCAATTAGTAATGATAACAATTATTCACTATTGAATCATACGAATCTTATCCCCATTTCTTTTCACGGGACACATCTAGACAAGATGAAATCTACTCAGTGGGGACTCTTTATTTCCCTCCATACTCTTAAACTAAACTCCCGCTTGAAACCTTGTAAGCCAGTCACTTCATGCCTTTATCATTCCCCTCATTTCAGATAGCCAGTGTCTAAGTTGCCTGTCCCTGTCTATCCTGTATACAGAGGGGATAGTATTGATACTTGATGTGAAAACTCCTTCCCTCTCTGTTGATATTTAGAGCAACTACCTCTCTGAGTATAGTTCAGGTTCATCAAATTGTAACAATTTACCTTTGTTTCCTCTAGTAATCTTCCTCTAGTGGAGTTCTGATTGTCAAGCCATTGAGGCTAGGTAAAATGTGTACTGTCTGCAAGTTTGGGTGTTCTTGTGCATCTTCCCTCATTTCATATCAGCTCTAGCCCTCTGTGGCTATTTTCTTGTCCATGGGCTCAAGTTTCCTCAGGTCTCACCACATTTTGGACCAACCAGCCCTTCCTCTTATCGCTCTCATTTCCAGGTCAACAGAACTCAACCCATTTCTTCATTGCTGCCTTTCCCTCTCTTCCGCTCACCATTAGAACAATGTGGTCGCCAGCAAGCTTACGTGCCTGTTTGTGTGTTCCTTTTGAGTTTCAGTCTTAGAGGGGAGTTTGTCCTGAAGGAATTTGGTTGCTTGCCTTATTCTTGTAGTAGCCAGTCATGCTGACATTTTTGTTTTGGGTTTTTCCTGATGATCTTTCTTTGAAGATGTATCTTCTGTTATTCTAGCTGTATGTTGTCTTTGCTATTGGGGATGTCCCACATCATAAGGTTCTGGATGGGACTCAGGATTCCACCTAACATCTTATACTCTGCAAAAGCTTTTCAAGAGGCCTATTTCAGTGGGCAAATTCTAGAACCCCTTTTAGGTATTCCAATCAGAAATAGGCTGAAGATGGGCTTACAAGTTTTCTCTAATCATCTCTTCCAACATTCCTTTCTATCCCATTTAAGTGTCTACTTTACAATAGTAGGCAAGGGAAACTAATATTCATAAGACAGTCAAGCATTCTAGTTTTATTTCCCCTCTTCAAGCTATGCCTAGATCCCTGTATCATAGAGCCCTGCTGTTCCAAGTTTGAGCATGCATCACTATTTACCTCTGTCCCACTTAGGCCATGCAAACCTATCCATCTTGTTCTTCTGTCTCTTCCCCTTCTTGTATTGCCTTCCCCAACACCTGAACTAAACCCCCCACCCCAACACCACTATTGTGGTTACCTTATATTCCATTAACTCTTCCCTCTACTTAAGATGGTCTATTTTATCCTGTAATCTACCTGACCTTCTCACCATCTGGATCTCTGTTCCTCTGCGTTTACCTTCTTTCACATTGTAATTGTTTTGATCATAGACTGACCTCCCAGATCCTCTGTTCTTATAATTTTATTCTGTTCTTAATGCTTCCATTTGTCAACTGAGTTCAGGGTGATGTTGCCAAGTATGTCATTCTCTGGTTGTTGTCTGTTCTTGTTGGGTCATAGTCTACAGAACTTCCCTTAGGATGTTTTTCATAGCAGGGTTGCCTTTGGCAAAATCACTTAACTTCTGTTTGTTTTGGAATGTTTTGATTACACCATTGTATTTGATTGGCAGCTTTGTTGGGTAGAAGATTCTTGGGTAGCAGTTTTTGTTTTTTTTTCTTTCCAGGTTTTATATATGTCTCCCCATTGCCTTCTTGCCTACATTGTTTCTGTTGAGAGATCCGAGCTTAATCTGATTTGCTTTCCTTTATATGTTACACTTCTCTTTTCCCTAGCTGCTTTCAGGATTCTGTCTTTATCTTTGATTTTGGAGAGCTTGATTATAATATGTCTTGGTAATTGTCTTTCTGGGTCTATCCTTCCTGGAGTTTGTTGAGCTTCTTGAATGCTTATCTTTTCACTGTTCGTGATGTTAGGAAAATTTTCTCCAAGAAGCTCTTCAAATATCTGCTCTGTAGACTTGTGTGATTCTTCCTGTTCCAGAATGCTGATAATTCTTAAATTATTTCTCTTCATGTTGTCCAACATGCATCTTAAGCCTTCTTCAGATTTTTTTTTTTTTATCATTTTTTTTTTGTGTGTGTGTTTGCTCTTCTATCTTAGTAGTGTTGAGAGATTTATCTTCTAGCTCACTAGTTCTGGCTTCTATCTCTTCAATTCTATTCCTTTGCCCTTTCAGTGTATTGTCCATTTCTGATATTCTATTATTAATCGTTTGGACCTCTTTCTGTAGGTTTTGAATTATTTCCGATGCTATATTTATCTTATTTGATTGTTCCTGTAGCACTTTCATGAATTCTTCCTATTTTTCTCAACTCCATTTATAGTGTTTTGATACATTTATAATCATTTTTCTGAATTTATTCTCAGGCATTTCCATAGCCTGCCCATCTTCCAGCATGGAGTTTAGGTCTACTTCCAGCTCATTTGTCTCAGTCACTTTATCTCGTTTCTGGACATGTGCTGACATGATCATCTGCTTCTGCTTTTTGGGCATATTCTGTGGTCTTAATACTTACATGGGTGTGTGTTTTGTTATTTTGTATGCTTTCTGATTGCCTCCACATAGATGTGATCAGGAGATGGACTTCTCTTTTCAATCTTCTTCCTGAGAAATTTCAAGATGCCCCTGTTGGTCCTTGTAATGTAACTCTGGATTTAATTTTCAGCCTATTTTCTTTTTAGTCTACCTATCCCACTCCACAATCTCTGTTCAGGCCTTTTTCCTAGTGATAAAAAGTTCAGGGCCACCTGTGGCCATTTGGTTTTAAGTGGAAACTATCACTTTAAATTTTGGGGAAATCTGTGCACATGTGTAGTAGAACCCTCCAGGGGTGGTGGTGGGATGTCCACTCACACAGGCACCCCTTCTAGTCACTAGAATGGAGGTGCACAGACAGTGAGAGGCCAATGAACAGATGTCAAAAAAAAAAAAAAAAAAAAAGAATGTCCACACCTGTATCTCCGTGATTCTGTCAGGCATCAGTGACTGCTCTGATCCTTCCCCTGCTTGGTGTCACCCAATATGGCGGTTCTGGGAGCAGATGAGCATCTTGAATTAGAAAGCAATGAATTTCTTGCTTCTGCTATAAGTTCCCCTAGCTGTAAGCCACCCAAGGTTATAAATATTCCTTTACATGTGGTTCAGAGTTCTGGCACCATCCCCTGAGCCTGCTTGGTCCTGTATTCTGCATTGTTGTTCACTGAGACCTTCATTGCACTTCCACCCTCTCTGCTGTCTTGTTTGTTCTGCTTGGTAAGCAATTTTTTATAAATTAATTTTTCTTAAAAAGAGAGTAAAAAATAATTCATTAAAACAGTTTTCTGTGTGACAGAAATTTCTAAAGTCATTTCTGGTTTACAAAAAAAAAACATTGGACAGCATCAGACAGGATTTGATCATTAAAATGAATTAGTTGTCGACTGAAAAGAAACAGATTTCTTCCTTTTAAAAGGTATTGTATTAAAAGCCCTTGGATATGAGCCCCTGTTAGAAGGAGAGCATTAGCAACAGGGCTTGGAGTAGTTACCATTTCTGTTAATCAAAAAAAGTGGATGGGGCTATTGGCAGACTTCTGGTACTGCAGGACAACCAGGAAAGCTAGGTAGGGACAGGTTCCGGTAAAAAACGAGTGGGATCTCACGAAGGAAATGTTCATATACCAGTCCCACGGCTTTTAAACTATCATAAAGTCTCCTGAACTCACATTTTTGAGAAATTGCACTACTAAGGATAAAGAAAGGTGCGCATTTTGGGACTCTTGCCTGCCGGACTGCGGGTCGCTCCTGCGACTGCAGAGTTTAGAGGGCAGGACCAAGGCCAGCCCATTCGGAAAGCGGGAAAACAAAGGGGGGGTCTCTGGACAAAGAGGCTGCAAGAAGCGACATAGCTCCCCCCCCAAAAAAAATCTCCCTGCCCTGGCTTGAGATCCCAATAAAAACAAACCAGGTGCAGCTCACCCATGCACAGAGAGTGGGAGAGAGCTGGCGGCGGCTTTTTGACATCATCCATCATCCCCCATCTGTCTCTTCATCTAAGATCCCTGCTCCCACTCTTAGCTAGCAGTGGGGATCCTCCAGTGGCGGTTCTGGTGGGACAGGGAACAGAAAAATTTAACCAAAGCCACATATCTGCTCCAATGTGGTGATTTCTGTCCATGCATTTATATTACTTCTGCTTTTAGACCTTTTGATTACATATCCCTCCTGGAGGTGCAAACTTATCCTCCCTACATCCCATAAGAAGTAGCAGCAATCGTGGCCATATAGCCAAGCTACAACATAATACTCCACCACTAAGACAAGACCCAACAACATCTGCTATGCATTACAGACAAAAAGGGAAGCCCATCTCCTGATCATATTAGTAAAAAAAATAATAAAACAATAACCATGACCAATAAGAAACAATCAACTTTATCAAAACATATCCAAAAACAGAAGAGAGGAGCTGATGCAAATGACCTGGAGACAGACAAAGGCTTTATAGAGGAGGAGGAGCAGGTTTTGGATATGTCTGAGAGGGAATTCAGAAGAATGATATGGAAACAAATTCAAATAATCCGAAAAGGGATAAAGGAAAATAAGGAAGAAGGAAGAAAAATACTGCAGGAACAATCAAATAGGATTGACACAGCATTGGAAACAATTCAAAACCTGCAAAAAAGATGTCCAGGTGATCAATAATAAGATATCAGAAATAGACAATGGCCTGAAAGGGGAAAGGAGCAGACTAGAAGA
>NW_006408644.1:6674362-6676487 GCF_000296735.1 Chrysochloris asiatica | reverse complement strand
GATTTTATCAAAACCAACCCAGCACTTCAAAACATCCTAAAGGGAGTTCTGTGGACAGAGAACCAACAAGAACAGACAACAAACAGAGATTGACAAGTATGGCAACATCACCTGGAACACAGCCAACAGATAGCGGAGTCCAGAACAGAACGAGACTACAACGACAAAATCAAAAGAAGGGGGGATCAACTGAAGGCCAAAAACATATCCATGTCAAAGAAGGGAAAAATGCAGCAATGGAAGCCCAGGTGGTGAGGATGCCAGGTAAATTACAGGTTACAATGGAGTATCCTTAATGCAGAGAAAAGCTAGTAGACTACAAGGTAACCCCAAAGAAAGTTAACACACCACAATATATCATGAAAACGAATTACCAAGCAGAACAAGTAAACAAAGAAACTAGGAAGAAACTGACCAGAAACAACTCAAAAAACACAAACCCAGTACAAGAAGGAAAGCATAACCAAAGAACGAACAAAACTGCCAAAAAAGTAACACAATAACAGCAATCAATTCATACTTATTGATAATTATATTGAATGTCAATGGATTGGATGCATCAGTGAAGAGACAAAGAGTGGCAGAATGGATAAGAAAACTAGATCCATCAATATGCTGCCAGCAAGAGACACACCTTACATACAAAGACAAAAGCAGACTAAAAGTTAAAGGATGGAAAAAAAATTACCAAGCCAACTGTAAAAATAGACAAGCATGAGTCACTATATAATCTCCGACAAACTAAATTTTAAGATAAAAACCAGCATAAGAGACCAAGAAGGACACTATCTCATGATCAAAGGGTCAACCGAGCAAGACGACATAACTATAATAAACATATACGATCCCAACGAAAGAGCACCAAGATACATGAAACAAACATTAACGGAATTGAAGAAAGAAATAGATAAATCCACAATTATAGTGGGAGATTTCAACACACCACTCTCGAAAATGGATAGAACAACCAGAAAGAAACTCGGCAATGCTACAGAGGAACTTAACAACACAATCAAACAACTTGACCTCATAGTTGTATACAGAGCATTCTATCCAACAACGGCACAATACACATTCTTCTCCAGTACACATGGAACATATTCCAGAATAGATCACTTGTTAGTTCACAAAGCAACCCTCCCTAAATTCACAACTATCAAAATTCTACGGAGCATCTTCTCAGACCACAATGCCATAAAACTAGAAATCAACAATAAGAAGGCCAAATCAATAAAATCGAAGACATGGAAACTGAACAACACCCTGCTGAAAAGCGACTGGGTAAAAGAAGAAATTAAACGTGAATTCACAAAGTTTCTGGAAACAAACGAGAATGAAAACACAACATATCAAAATCTTTGAGACACTGCAAAAGCAGTCCTGAGAGGACAATTTATCACGATAAATGCACACATCCAAAACGAGGAAAGAGACAAAATCAACACATTAACACAGCATCTTCAACAATTAGAAGCAGACCAGCAGAGTGAACCTATAGTCACCAAAAGAAGGGAAATAATAAAGATAAGAGCAGAAATAAATGAGATGGAAAACCAAAAAAACTATAGACAGAATCAACAAGACAAGAAGCTGGTTCTTTGAAAGGATTAATAAAATTGACAAACCATTGGCAAAACTAACTAAAGAAAAGAGGGAGAGGACACAAATAAATCACATTAGAAACCACACCAGGGAAGTCACAACAGAACCAAATGAAATAAAAAAGATAATAACAGAATACTATGAAGAGCTGTACTCCAACAAATTAAAAAAATTGGATGAGATGGATACATTTCTAGAAAAACACGACCTACCTAAACTTACTCAGACTGAAGTAGAAAATTTGAACAAATCCATAATAAAAGAAGAAATTGACCAGGTCATCAAAAAACTCCCGACCAAGAGAAGCCCAGGCCTAGATGGCTTTACGGCAGAGTTCTACCAAACATTCAGAAAAGAACTGTCACCAATTCTATTGAAATTATTTCAGAACACAGAAGAAGATGGAAAATTCCCTAATGCTTTCTATGAAGCAAGCATAACCCTCATACCAAAACCAGGGAAGGTCATCACTAAGAATGAAAATTACAGACCAATATCCCTTATGAACATAGACACAAAAATC
>NW_006408644.1:6663406-6673349 GCF_000296735.1 Chrysochloris asiatica | reverse complement strand
ACAAGGTTGGAGGTCTCTCACTCCCCGATTCAAACTTTACTACATGGCTATGGTGGTCAAAACAGCCTGGTACTGGTACGAGGAAAGAGACATTAACCAGTGGAATAGAATCGAGAATCCAGATAGTAACCCAACCACTTACAGCCAAATGATTTTTGACAAAGTGGCTAGGCACATTGCATGGGGAAGAGACAGTCTCTTTAACAAATGATGCTGGCAGAACTGGAAAGCGATATGTAAAAGACTGAGACCAAACCTTTGCCTCACAAACTATGCAAAAATGAACTCAACGTGCATTAAAGATCTAAATGTGAATCCTAAAATTATGAAGATCATCAATGAAAAAATAGGGACGGACGTGAGGGCGCTAATTCGGGGAATATACAGACTGCCACACATTTTGAAAAATACACAAAGAAAAGCAAACAAAGTAGACGAGTGGGACATACTAAAAATTAAAAACTTGTGTGCATCAAAAGACTTCACCAAGAGAGTAAAAAGGGAACACACAGACTGGGAAAAAATCTTTTGCAATGACATATCAGATAAGGGACTCATCTCTAAAATACATAGGAAATTATTACACATCTACAAAAACAAGACAAATAACCCAATTAAGAAATGGGCACAGGGTATTCACAGACACGTCACCAGGGAGGAGATCCGGGCAGCCAACAAACATATGAAGAAATGTTCATGATCACTTGCCATTAGAGAGATGCAAATCAAAACAACAATCATCTCACACCAGCAATAACAGCAAAGATAAAAAATTTGAGGACAATAAATGCTGGTGGGATTATGGAGAGACTTGGACACTCCTGCATTGGTGGTGGGAATGCAAAATGGTCCAACCTCTCTGGAAAGCAATATGGCACTTCCTCAGAAGATTGAAAATAGAAATAACATTCGATCCATCAATTCTTCTACTTGGTATTTACCCACAAGAAAAACGAGCCACAACACAGGAAGATATATGCACACCAATGTTCATAGCTGCACTATTTACAATAGCAAAAAGATGGAATCAGCCAAAGTGCCCATTAACTGAAGAATGGATAGACAAGCTGTGGTACATGCACACAATGGAGTATTATGCTACCTTGAAAAATAACAAGGAAGCTGCATGCCACTTCTTAACATGGATGAACCTTAAGGGCATTATGTTGAGTGAAATTAGTCAATCACAATGAATAATACTGCATAAGACCACTAATGTAAAAGACTAAGAAAAAGAACTCATACTAATCCACTAAAGTGGATTCTTAGCTGGTTGCTAGGATGTCGGAGTAGGGATAAAGGTGGAGCACAGGGCAGGATAATTTGGGTACTGGGGAGGAGGGCAATATACAAGTAGGGAGAGGAGAATCGAAGAACAAAGCAGATGGGAGAACAATTAGACAGGTATGAATGGGCTAAATGGAACAGAGGTAAAAAATGATGTAGGCACAGCTTTAGAACAACAGGACTCTGGAATACAGAGACTGAGACATGGATGAAATGGGAAAAAAGGGGGAATAATGCTAAGATGCTTGGCTGTCTTTTGAATCATGGTTTTCCTTGCATTATATTATAAAACAGACACTGGAGGGGGAGAGAAAGGAATAGCCAGAAATATCACTATGGAAATCTTGTAAGTCTGTCTTCTGCCTATAACTGATTGGAATACCTAAAATGGGGCTACAATGTGTCCAGCAAAGGAAGTTTCCTGAGGAGCCTCTGCATTACAGGGGAGTATAGGTGGAAGCCCAAACTACATCCAGACCTTCAGAGACGGGAAATTTTCCACTTGAAACGATAAGCAGACCAGCTGTAGCAGCTAGGAAACCAGAAGATACTTCTTGAAAGAAGGACCTACAGGAAAAATATGAAACAATAAGGGCAGTACGACTTTACCACAAGAACATGCAGGTTGCTTGCCCAGGAGACATCAAGGCAAGTGATAGGATCCTCTCAGTGCAAATCCTCTTCCAAGACTAAGATGCAAGGGAAATATACGCTTTGATTGGCGACCACGCATGTCACCCAGAAGGGGAACTGTCCGAAGAACATCAATGAAGTGGCGAGCTAAGCCCTACATCGTTCAGCAAACTACTGTGAACCCGGGTGGAGACCTGGTCGTCCAGCAGCAAGGCAAGACCTGGGAACTCACGGGCACAAAGTCAACGACACAGCCACAGAGGACTAGAATGGAGAGTGGGGCAGCCAGCTGATAAAAAGAGGGTGAACAGATGCAAGAACACCCACACTTGCAGATGATACCCACTTGACCTGGCTTCAATGACTGGATGAACAGAGCTCAACCTGAAGAAGAAAAAAGCGTCATCTGATACAATTCAATAAACATGACCTACACCTATAAATGCAGCAGCTCAAAAGAGGAAACAAATCCCTGCTTCAGGAACTATTCCCAGCCCCTTCACACAAAGAGTAGACAGGGATGGGCAACTTGGACATTGGCTACCCAAAACGGGGGGAGCGATACAAAGGTAAGAAGTGACTGGCTTACAAGCTTTCAAGAGGGAACCTAGATACAAAGGATGTGGAGGAAGGTAGAGTCTCCAGTGAATAGTATCCAGCCTGTCCAGGAAGGGCTGATGAAATGAAATACAGATGGTTCTCTTGTGATGCATTAGTGAATAATTGATCAGGACTGATTGTGAGGGTTGGATATCTAAAGGTGGACATTTTATAGCAAGGAGGGGCGTGATTCACTTTTCAGTGTAGGAGCGGAGGGCCCTGGGACCATGAATGGAGAAGAGCGGAGAGCGGGATCCTACCCAGAGATGCAGTGACGCCTGAGATGGAGGCAGAGAAGACGACATGAAGAGATGGAGTGGCTGGGGGCTTGGGATCCAGATAGGGAAAGGGGCTGAGGACTGTGTGCGTGGGGGGGGGGGGGCAGGCTTGCAGGGTATACCCTTTTACCCTTTGGTTGGCTGATGCTGCATGGACAGGATGGTAACTATGCCAATGAAACGATGTATGATAGAATGGATGTAGGACTAATGTTCTCCCATGTAGACTATCACACAATTCACAATAAAACATTTATTTAATAAAAAAAAAAAGTGGATGGGCTTGGTTCTCAAATTAAGAGAACCACATGAGATCAACAACTTGGTTTCCTAGGTATAATCAAGATATTACTTGCTTAGTTAAATATCTTTACAATGGATTTTCTCCATTAATTTATTTCAATTTGTTTTACACATCCCTTTCAATACAATTATGAGAAACTCAGTCAAACACCCATTGTGTGCTAAACACTATGTTGAACTCTGTGGTGGATAAAATTATGAATGAGACTAGGTTCTCATCCTGAAGGAACTAATTTTGGTTCTATTTACTTACAGTTAATTTCTTAGTTGGCACTTTTCATTTTAATGCACATCTTATATACACAATGCCATTTTCCTTTTTATTGAGCATTTCAAAGCTTACAAGACAACTGTAGAAATAATTAAGTGGTCTAATTCATCTCAGGGAAACTGTAGAAGTTACCTAGGGAATTGTCCAAAATGGAGCTGAAGCATGTTCTGTTATGTTGCAGACAAAAGAATTTCAGGCTGCGTTCCTATGCCTCTGGCTTTCCTTTCTTATTACCTGGAATCCCCCTTGTCTTAGAATAGCTGAATTTCAGCAAAGCTTTCTAAAAGTAAAATTTTATGAAAGGAATCCTGTGTTCCACTGACCTCCTGCAGCAAACAGTCAAACTAATGAGATATATGCAATTTAGGAAAAAATAAAGACCCTCACTTTTAATATAATAAGAATGCAACAAACGTATGCCAAGAATTATCACTCCCTCCTGCTATGCTAATATTTTTAAAAATTGTACCTAAAATCCATTTCAGTTTATAAACAGCAACAACAAACCGACTGACTGAGGTAATGTACAACCAGAAAACTCTTTTCCTTCACAGACTGTCCGTGCTATAGAAATAATCAATTCCTAAAATCTTAACACATATACCGCTTTTAGCCAGCTTCAAACCTCCTCAGCATTTCTAGGATATATCCAGGATAGTTCTATTATTATTTCTTGCATCTTTCACGTCACTTGAATATATGATGGTGGTGATGGTTGTATGCCATTGAGTCAATTTTGACTAATAGTGACCCTCTACAGGAGCTAGCGTAGTGGTTACGAATCGGGCTGCGAACCTTAAGGTCAGCGGTTCGAAACTACCAGCCGCTCCGCGGGAGAAAGATGAGGCTTTCTACTCCCGTAAAGATTTACACCCTCGGAAACCCTGTACAGGGTCGCTATGGGTCAGAACCGACTCGACGGCACTTAACAACAACAACATAGGCATTCTGAGGCTATAAATCTTTACGAGATCAGAAAGTCTCCTCTTTTTCCCATGGAACAGCTGGTGGTTTGGAAATACTGACCTTGGGGTTAGCAGTCCAATGCATAACCCACTACTCTACCAGTGACCCTACTTGAATGTATTGTTAAGTGTTGTCCAGTCGATTCTGACTCATAGCGGTCCTGTGTAAGGTTTCCAAGGAGCAGTTGATAAGTTTGAATCATTGACTTTGCGGTTCAAACGGACCTCATGGTCCAGTGGTTATCCTACAGTACCACACCAGGACTCCACTTGAATGTATGCTATTGTTAAGTGCCGTTGAGTTGGCTTTGACTCTTAGCAACCCTGTTTAGGGTTTTTGAGGAGCAGCTGTTGAGCTTGAACTGCTGACCTTGTGGTTCAAACAGTCTTTGCAATCTATCATATTAACCCACAGGCCACAATAGGACTTTCACTTGAATGTTTAGGCCTCTTTACTTTTCCAGTGACATCTGTACAGTTAATTATAGTATTCTTTGATTGAGAGAAACTAACAAACAGTATCCATAGGGAGGGACTGCAATATTCCTTCTGTATTTAGCAATGGTTGCTCAGTTGCACTTTCTACTGGGAGATGGTTCTATGTTCAGCAGTAACATAATGTTAAATGACTACGTTAAGAGGAAGTATGAACACAGTACCTACAGGCCATGTTTTGTTAAATGGCAGAGTTCAAGAGTTCTGAAGATGGATTTAGCCATTGTACTAGGAACTTGGCTTGCTGGAGGACATACCCAGACTAAATCAAAGTGGAAGAATTACCCTAAGTGAACACACTGACTTGTAACTTTAAAAATAATAATAATAAATTCAAAACAAAACAAACAACAACAACAAAAAAAAAACCAGCATTAAAATTTTCTAGATCTTATGTACCTTCCAAAGACAATTTAGGGTTGGAGGTCTTGGTCAATGTCAACATGATTTTTGGTAATCAAATTTGCTTAAAGGGAGACTGGGGATAGAATAGTGAATGGGAGAACAACTTTCTTGCCAAAGAATTGTTTTCTTCAGGTTGGGCCCTTTCTAGTTGTATGAAATTGGGTAAGTTACTTATCTTTTCATTTGTGCAGTGAAGGATATTACATAAAGGATAATATGTCAGGAAGTCTGTCATGTAATAAGGCACTTAGACACAAATGCTAAGGGAGAAATTGGGAGTATAAAATGTTCATTAGTGGTGAAAGGAAGGGAAAGGAAGCAAGATTAGGCAGGGGAAGAAACCTAATTAGAAGAAGTTGAATTACAATGTTGTTGGTGTGTGTTGTTGAATCCATTTTGACTCATAGTGACCCTATATAGGGTTTATAAACCTGTAAATCTTTATAAGAGCATAAAGCCTCATCTTTGTCTCTCTGAGCAGCTGGTGGATTAGAACTGCTGAATTTGCAGTTAGTAGTCCAATGTGTAATTCACTATGCCTCCAATGGTCCATGAATTACAATGTAGGACAGAAATAACTTTGACCAACCCTAGAGGGAGCTATGGAGATCATATTGTCCATGTCAGTGTCTAAGTGACCCTGTTAGACCAAAATGGCCAGGCCTTTATAACACTGCCTTACTCAGTCACCCATTTCAGGCTTCCCTGGGAAGGGGATGATCTCAGCCCAGATATCTTTCTGCAATTCTTGCTTCTAAGGAGCATTTTGGCTTTACTTCTTCCAAGACAGATTTTTTCATTCTTCTGGCAGTCCATGGTATATTTAATTTCTTTCCCAACATTGTGAGTCAAATGCATCAATCCATTTTGGTCTTCCTTATTCATTTTTCAGTTTTTGCATACATAGGAGGCGGTAGACAGTACCATGACTTGGATCAGTCATACCTTAGTTCTTAAAGTGATATTTTAACACTTTCAAGGGGTCTTTTGCAACAGGTTTGACTGTTTCTATGGGTGTTGGTTGTGAATCCAAGTAGAATGAAATCCTCAACAATTTCAATTTCTTTGTTGTTTATCCTGACATTGTTTATTGATTCAGTTGCAGATATTTTAATTTTTATTTTCAGAGGTAGTCTATACTGAAGGCTAGAGTCGGTAAGTGCTTCAAGTTCTCTTTGTTTTTAACAAATAAGATTGTGTCATCTGCATATCTCATGTTGTTAATGAGTCTTTCTCCTATCCTGATGTCACGTTCATTTTCATATAGTCTAGCTTCTCCTATTAGTTTTTCACCCGTTTGCACATATTTTCCAATTTTAAACCACTCAGTATCCCTTTGTTCTGTTCCAGTGACTGCTTTTTGATCTTCATAGTTAGATAATAAACAATCAAGCAAAGGAATAAATGAAATAATTTTAGATAGTGCTAAGGACCATGAGGAAATTAGACAGCGAAAAAAGGGTTTGATTGTCTTTATAGTTATCATCATAGACATGGTAGGCTCTAGAGGAAGAGCATTTCAGATAGAAGGAACAGAAACGTCAAGGCTCCAAACATACATTTTTGGGATGTATTACAGGTTCTCACCATAAAGGATTTATAACAAAAAACACACAGAATACTGGAGTGGTACCTGGCTATTGAAATAATGGAACTGCATGCTGATTCCTGAAGACATTACTTCTTTTATTTGCTTTCTTAATTACCAAATGCCATACAAATGTATTTCCAAAATATTTCACCTGATTATCTGCTCTAGTAGCCTAGTTGGTTATGAGTCGGGCTGCTAACCTCAAGGTCAGCAGTAAGAAACTACTAGCCATTATGCGGCATAAAGATGAGGCTTTCTGTTCCTATAGGATTTACAGCCTCAGAAACCCTATGCAGAGTCTGCTAAGAGTTAGAATCTATTCCACAGCACATAACCACCACCACCACCACACTAGAGAGCAAGATTCAGTCTCTTCTGACATCTATTTTGTTTTTGTTTTGTTTTGTTTTTTCCTTCTCTCTTGTCTTCTTAATGATTTTTGCTTTTATCCTGTATGATATTCTTGATGTCATCCCACAACTCTTTGGTCATTAATTTCTAATGCATCAAATTTGTTCTTGAGATAATTTCTAAATACAGGTGGGACATGTTCAAGGTCATATTTTGACTCTTGTGGACATGTTTTAATTTTCTTCAACTTCAGCCTGAACTTATGCAGTCTGTCTCTGGTCTTGTTTTGGCTGATATTTTGGAACTTTTCCACAATCTCTTTCAACAGATGTAGTCAATTTGATTTCAGTGTATTCCACCTGGTACAGTTTCTTTTATGTTGTTTATAAAAGGTATTTTCACCCACCCACCCGAAGACTGAAACTCAAAGGGAACACATGAGTAGGCATGTAAGCTTGCTGGCAACCAAATTGGTCTGCTGGTGAGTGGAAAAGGGTGAAAGGCAACAATGAAGAAATGGCTGAGTTCAACCATGTTCCATAGACTCCTGTTGACTTGGAGATGAGAGAAGGAAGAGGAAGGACTGGTTGGTCCGGAGTATGGTGAGACCTGGGGATTCCTGAACCCATGCACAAGGACATAGCCATGGAGGGCTACAGCTGAAAATGAAGCATCTAGCTTATATGAAGTGAAGGGAGATGCACAAGAATGCCCAAACTTGCAGATAGTCTCTCTTTGGTCTATCCTCCATGCTTGATAATCAGAACTCCACTAGAGGAAGATATAAAAAACAATTTTTAATAAAGGAAATGAGTGTAAATTGCTACAATTTGATGAACATGACCTGTACTTATGGATATAGTAGCTCAAAATACCAACTGAGAAGGAAGGAGTCTTCACATCAAGTATCAATCCTATCCCCTCTGTATACAGATAGGAATGGGCAACTTAGACATTGGCTACCTAAAATGAGGGGACAATAAAGACACGTAGTGACTGGCTTACAAGTTTTCAAGAGGGAGTTTAGTTTAAGAGTGGGGGGTGGGGAGGTACAATTACCACTGAATAGTTTTCATCTTGTCTAGATTAGTCTGCTGAAAAGAGATGGGGATAATATTCTTATGACTCAATAGTAATTGTTCTCATGACTAATTACGACTGTCACAATTGTAAAGTTTTGTAGCAAAAACAGGGGAGTAGTTAATCTTACAGTCCAGAAACAGAGGACCCTAGAACCATCAAGGGAGAAAAGCACACACGGAATGCAGGAACCTATCCAGAGAAGCAGTGACACCAGAGATGGAGGCAGAGATGAGGACATGGAAAGATAGAGCACCTGAGGATTCTAGACTCATAAAAAGAGAGGGACTGAGAGTTGGCGGCCAGGAGGCAGGCTTGCAGAATGTGCCTTTTGGTTGTTTAAATTATCATATATTCCTGACTGGTTTTGTTTATACTGTCCTACATTCACCCCACAAAAACAACAAAAAAACACAGCTGGAATGGAAACAAAAACTGTTGAATGATGATGGACAGAGAAGATTGTAATCATTGCAATGAAACGATGATGCAGAGCCAATATTCTCCCATGTAAACTATCCTTCAGTTCACAATAATAATAACATATGAAAAAGGTATTTGCAATGAAGAAGTCATTGATCTTGCAAAATTCTATCTTGCAATCTCTAGCATCGTTTCTATTACCAAGCCCTATTTTCCAACACTACCCTTTCTCTTGAGTCCTGGTGTGGCGCTGTTGGCTAATGCGTCAGACTGCAAAGTTGTTCTGCAAGGTCAGTGGTTCAAGTTCACGAGCTGCTCCTTAGAAACCCTATACAGGGTGTTGTTTCTCTTTGCTTCCAATCTTTGCATTTCAATCGCTAGTAATTATCAATACACCTTGATCGCATGCTTGAACAATTTCAGACTGAAAAAAATAATTAGAATTTTTCAATTTTGCTATCATTGGCTTTTGTGGTTGATGCATAAAAGTTGATTATATTGGTATTAACTGGTCTTCTTATAGGTGTATGGATATTATCTTATAACAGACAGCATTATACTTCAACATAGATCTATAAATGTTCTTTTTTTTTTTTTTTTTTTTTTTCTTTAAGGCTTTTACAGGGCAGATCATCAGTTTTACATTCAACAAATCATACACCTTGTTTCGTTACAATTATTATAAACTCCTCTATGGAGTCCTGGTGTGGCACTGTGGGTTAATGCACCAGACTGCAAAGCCATTTGAACTGCAAGGTCAACAGTTCAAGTTCAGCAGCTGCTCCTTGGAGACCCTATACAGGGTCGCTATGGGTCAGAATTGACTCGACAGCACACAACAACAATATGTACCATCAGTTAACAGTATTTCTCTATATTCACTTTAGCTTAAAAAATAAATAAATAAAACAAAACAGAAAAACCACTCAGGCATATATAATAATTTACATCTCCAAAGGGCACATTCTACAAGTCTGCCTCTTGGCCACCAGCTCTTAGTTCCACTCTTCCCATAAATCTAGAGTCCTCAGCCACTCCCCTCTCCATGACCCCATCTTTGCCTCCATCTCTGGTGTCCACTGATTCTCTGGATAAGGTCTTGCATTCTGCTTGTGCTCTTCTCCCTTGATGGTCCTAGGGTCCTCTGTTTCTGGACTGTAAGATTAACCACTCCCTTGTTTTTGTTACAAAACTTCTACCTTTACAATTGTGACAGTCACAATTATTAATGATAACAATTATTCACTATTGAATCATATGA
>NW_006408644.1:6662044-6663197 GCF_000296735.1 Chrysochloris asiatica | reverse complement strand
ATGCCCACTCTTTGCCCACCTCCACTCTGGTGATTAGAAGGGGAGCCTGAGCGATTGGACGCCCCCCACCCTCACCATAGGTGGGTTCTTCTGCCACGCATGCACACAGATACTCAACACAAAAGCAAGCCCTGAAGGTTTTTTGCTTGCTTGTCTTTTTTTTCTTTTCTTTTTTTTTTTTTTAATATGGGAAAGGGCAGGACAGGGCTGTGGAGAGGGAAAGAGAGTTTAAAAACAAAATATTTCCAAGGCCTGCCCTTCTTCCAGAATGGAGTCCATGTCTACCTCTAAGTCATTTGTTTCAGACATTTTATCTTGTTTCTGGACATTTGCTGATATGGTCATCTGCTTTTGCTTCTTGGACATGTTTAGTGTTTATCTGTGGCCTTAGTACTTAATTGAGTATGTATTTTTGTATTTTTTATGCTTTCTGATTGCTTCCAGGGATATGTGATCAGAATGTGGGCTTCCCTTTTCACTCTTCTTATTGCTTAACTCAGAGTAACTTTCACAGGTGTTGTCTGTTTCACTGGTACATGGCAGTTGGTATTGGGTCTTGTCTGGGATTTGGTGTTTTATGGAGTTGGATTGTAGCTTGGCTATATGGCAGCAGTTGCTGACTCTTTGTTTGTAATATATGGAGAGAAAGAGTCCTCCAATGGTAGAAGGGGAAGGGGGCATATAACAGCAAAACAGCACCAGTGGAAAAAGAAAACAAACAAACAAAAAATGGCAACAACAAAAACTAGACTGAATAATGTAGTCTATAATCACAGAAACAGGAGAGGATGGGAGAGAAGAAGAAGAAAAAAAATCTGTAGCCTAATATGAATATGACTTTAATGTCCTCTCTTCATCTTCTTGCTTTCAAAGCTGTCTGAGAGATTTCAAGATGCCAGTGTTGGTTGTTTTGCTATACCTCAGGCTTTAGTTTAATTTTCAGCCTGTTTTGTTTTTAAATTCTCTTTCCTTCTCCACAGCCCTGTCCTGCCCTTTCCCATATTAAAAAACAAAACAAAAGACAAGCAAGCAAAAAATCTTCAGGGCTTGCTCTTGTGCTGAGTATCTGTGCACATGTTGGCGGAAGAACCCACCAGTGGTGAGGGTGGGGGTGTCCAATCTCTCAGGCTCCCCTTCTAATCACCAGAACGGA